>NC_053027.1:414958259-415114423 GCF_003073215.2 Triticum urartu | reverse complement strand
GATGAAACTGCTTCTATGCCTGATACTACTGTGCCCCTTAGTGAATTTCTTGATGAACAAATTGCGAGGGCTAGAGAAAAAGAAATTATTGAATCTGAATATAATGATGATAGTGATGATGAAAATATGGCTGTTATTCCTGAGGGTTATCTTTTTGATATGGAATCTTCTGCCGCTATTTTAGCTTGCAAAGATTGATATGAGCTTAAGAGGTTATTAATTAAATGGAACAAAGAATCACTTAGAGATAAAATGAAACCCGACCCTGCTTTTGCTACTTCACCTATATGTGTTCCTGATAAGGATTATGAATTCTCTGTTGATCCTGATATAATTACTTTGGTTGAATCTGATCCATTTTATGGCTATGAATCTGAAACTGTTGTGGCACATCTTACTAAGTTAAATGATATAGCTGCCCTGTTCACTAATGATGAGAGATCGCGTTACTTTTATCTACTCAAAATATTTCCGTTCTCATTAAAGGGTGATGCTAAGATATGGTTTTAATTCTCTTGATCCTGGTTGTGTGCATAGTCCCCAGGATATGATTTATTACTTCTCTGCTAAATATTTCCCTGATCATAAGAAACAAGCTGCTTTGAGGGAAATATACAACTTCGTGTAAATTAAAGAAGAGAGTCTCCCACAAGCTTGGGGGAGGCTTCTCAAGTTACTTAATGCTTTGCCTGATCATCCTCTTAAGAAACCAGAAATACTTGATATCTTTTATAATGGACTAACCGATGCTTCCAGAGATTACCTGGATAGTTGTGTTGGTTCTCTTTTCAGGGAAAGAACAACGGATGAAGCTGAAATTCTATTGAATAATATGTTGACAAATGAAAATAATTGGGCACCTCCTGAGCCAGCTCCTGCTCCAATTACTGAGCCTATTCCTAAACCAACTCCGAAGAAGAGAGGTGTTTTATTTCTCCGTCCCGAAGATATGCAAGAGGCAAAGAAATCTATGAAAGCAAAAGGTATTAAAGCTGAAGACGTTAAGAATTTACCTCCTATTGAAGAAATACATGGTCTTAATTCACCGCCTGTTGAAGAAACATATGATCTTAATTCTTTATTTACTGAAGAACCTCCTGATCCCAATATCCCGACACAGGTAGTAAAGGTAAATTCTCTCTATAGATATGATAAAACCGAAGTCCCTCCTACTAAAATTGCTAGTCAGTGCTTTGATGAGTTTGATCACTTTATGTTTAAGCAAGACGACTTCAATGCTTATTTTGGTAGACAATTAAAAGAAAATGCTTATATGATTAGACGCTTGGGTGATTATATGGCTAATATTAAAGGTGAACTTAAACTTGTTAGCAAACATGCTTCTATGGTTACCACTGAAGTAGAACAAGTACTTAAGGCTCAAAAAGAAGTGCTTGATGAAATGAATAGTAAGAAAAATGATTATGCTGTTAGAGTGGCTACTAGAACTGGTAGAATGACTCAGGAACCTTTGTATCCTGAAGGCCACCCTAAGAGAATCGAGCAAGATTCTCAAAGAAATAATATTGATGTTCCTAGTTCTTCTAAAAAGAAGAAGAAAAAAAATGATAGAACTGTGCAAACTTCTAGTGAACCTATTGCTGAACCACCTGATAATCCAAATGATATTTCTATGTCTGATGCTGAAACACAATCTAGTAATGAATATGAACCAAGTAAAAATATTAATGATGGTGTTCATGATGATGCTCAACTTAGTAATGATAATGATGTAGAAATTGAACCTGATGTTGATCTTGATAACCCACAACCAAAGAATCAATGTTATGATAAAAGAGACTTTGTTGCTAGGAAACATGGTAAAGAAAGGGAACCTTGGGTTCAGAAACCCATGCCCTTTCCTCCGAAACCATCCAAGAAAAATGATGATGAGGATTTTGAGTGCTTTGCTGAAATGATTAGGCCTATCTTTTTGCGTATGAGATTAACTATTAACTAATGTGCTCAAAACAAATCGTTATGCTAAATATATGAAGGATATCATTACTAATAAAAGAAAGATACCGGAAGCTGAAATTTCCACCATGGTTGCTAATTATACTTTTAAGGGTGGAATACCAAAGAAACTTGGAGACCCCGGAGTACCTACTATACCTTGCTCCATTAAAAAGAATTATATTAAAACTGCTTTATGTGATCTTGGAGCCGGTGTTAGTGTTATGCCTCTCTCTTTATATCGTAGACTTGACCTGAATAAGCTGACACCTACTGAAATATCTTTGCAAATGGCTGATAAATCAACTGCTATACCTGTCGGTATCTGTGAGGATGTGCCTGTTGTGGTTGCAAACGTTACTATTTTAACGGACTTTGTTATACTTGATATTCCCGAGGACGATAGTATGTCTATTATTCTTGGAAGACCTTTTCTTAATACTGCAGGGGCTATTATTGATTGCAACAAAGGCAATGTCACTTTTCATGTTAATGCTAATGAGCATACGGTACAATTTCCGAGGAAACAACCTCAAGTTCATAGTATCAACTCTATTGGAAAAATTCCATCAATTATATTTGGAGGTTTTGAATTTCCTCTTCCTACTCTCAAGAAGAAATATGATATTCTTATTATTGGGGATGTGCATATCCCTGTTGAGGTAACTTAGTGTTATTCGAAATTTCTCCAGTTTCATGATTATCGGAATGAGTTTGTTAACAAGACTTGATCAACCTTGTTAGTGGATTCTTATTGATGAGCATGAGATGGATGAAACTAGAAGCACAAACTTCTGTACCCCACTTTTACTTTCTATTATTTATGTTAAATAAAGTAAAAATAGTATTTTCTGTCTGTTTCCTGACTTATCCGTGCAATATAAAAATATCCCGAAAATAAAAGTCCTCAGAATGCCATGCCAATTTAATATGATTTTTCCGGGAATATTTGAGGATTTACTGGGCAAAATTTACCGCGGGAGGAGCTGCCACCATGCCACGAGGGTGGTGGGCGCCCCCCCTAGGGCGCGCCCCCTGCCTCGTGGGCCCATGGTGGCCCTCTTCCACTTATCCCAGCACCCATATTCTTCCTCTATCTCACACAAACCCGAAAAACCAACTCAAGCACGAGTTCCAGCCACATTTGCTGTGATTTTCGATCTCCTTGCTCAAAGCACCTCTCACAAAACTGCTTGGGGAGATTGTTCCTTGGTATGTGACTCCTCCATTGGTCCAATCAGTTTTTGTTCTAATGCTTTATTCTTTGCAAATTTGTGCTGCATAGGTGACCATGTTCTTGAGCTTGTATGTCAAATTTATATGGTTCCAAGTGGTTCTAATGCTTGATATAGGCTCTAGGCACTTGTAGGAGTAGTTGCTATCAATATTATTTAAGTTGGTTCACTTTTGTTTGAAGTTACTAAAAATTTCAGAATTTTCCAGAGAAAAACAATATGCTTAGGACGATGTTCCAAGGTGGTTCTTCTAAGAAGCAAGGACCCAGGATTGCTATGTGCGATGCTGACGAGGATCCACCAAGAGACGCTCCAGTACGGCCTTGCGAATGGCCGTCAGAAAATTTTATGGACCATGCGGGAATTAAAGAAGAATTCAAAGCATATTTGTGCAATGCCGGTCTTGAGGATTTTGAGGCTAACAAATGCCCCCAGTATCATGATCTCACAAGTTCATTTGTGAGGAGGTTTGAGTATTCATGTTCGTGTAATTCTCCTTCAGTCATGTTTGATCTTTGTGACAAATCTTATACCATGTACCTAGAGGATTTCACTCTTGCATGCAAACTTCCATCATGGGGCAGTATTAGGGATCCCCCTAAATATGAATTTAGAAACTTTCTTGCTAGTATAACTGTAGGGGAATCTAGAGACATAACGCAGGCTACCATAGGGAGCATTCACTTTCCTGCTATACATTATTTTGCTCTCTTCATCGGTAGATGCATAAATGCTAAGGATGAAGCATGTCACATGTGTGTCCCAGTTCTTAGAATTCTTAGGAGTGCTGTGTCAGGATACCAATCTTATCATATTGGAGCCATTGAAGATCGTAGGTTGCATCATAATAGACATAATGGAGATTTCTTGGGAGGAATTTATGCAACCCACTTAGCTCATTTTCTTGAGATAGACATTCATGAGGGTGATGCGGAGTTGCCTCCTGCATATTTAGATTATGACTCTATGGCTTCGCACCAGTTTGTTGAGAGGCCTGAATCACCTCTCTTATATCGTTTAATTTTTGATAAACGGCATGTTTTCCGTATTACTCTCCCTGCTCCTGCCTTCTTTGATTCACACACGAAAGGAAGATATGTTATTACCAGAGAGGAGGCAGAAGAGTACAAGAGGAGAGCGGAGGCAGCTCGACTCCACGCTGCAGCTCAGCAGGCGATAACCACTGCACATCAATATGATCCCAAATATTCTTCTTCATCACAGTACGACCCCAACAACTATTATTATGGATATCCGCCAGGCCAGCCGTGGCCATAGACCAACTTAGGCCAAAATCCTAAGCTTGGGGGAGTACGTATTTCTCACCGACATTACATTTATGCTCACACACACTCATTGCTAGATGTCGGTGCTCATACTCTTTCACTGTAATATCCATGCTAGTTTTTTCTTTTTCTTGTTTTCTTCTTGTGTGTTTGTTAAACCTTAAGAAAAACCAAAAAACATTAGTAGTAGTTTATTTTTCTGCTGTAGTAGTAATAATTAAAAAGAAAACCCAAAAATATTTCCCGTTCTTCTTTTAGCTTGTTGGGAGCTTTCCCGTGTAAATAGTTTTATTTCTTTTCCTTTCTTTGGGGGTCAGTAGGAGAAGACCATAATTAAATTGTTGAAGTGGGTCTTATATGCATTATTGGAGCCCATATTTCCTTGTCTTCTCCTATTTATTGAATGCTCGCCGATTCGAGCTTAGTCCAATGCACGTGCACTCTTATTATTATTCACACCGTTCGGTCGGGCAAGTGAAAGGCAATTATGATGATATATGATGGACTGAGTGATATGAGAAAAGCTGATATGAACTCGACCTCTTTTGTTTTTGTAAATATGATGAGTCCCTCGTTCTTGATTCAGCTTATTATTAAATAAACATGTTTGCAATGACAATTAGAGATCATAGTTGCTTGTGCCATGCTTGATTAGCTATGAGTTATAATGATTTACCTTGTGTGCCAACATGCTATTGAGATGATTATGATGTGGTATAATGGGGTGGTATCCTCCTTTGAATGATTTAAGTTACTTGACTTGGCACATGTTCACGCATGTAGTTGAAACAAAATCAACATAGCCTTCACGATATTTATGTTCATGGTGGCTTATATCCTACTCATGCTTGCATCCAATGTTTATTAATTTTAATGCATGTACATGGCTGTTGTCGCTCTCTAGTTAGTCGCTTCCCAATCTTTTGCTAGCCTTCACTTGTACTAAGCGGGAATACTGCTTGTGCATCCAATCCCTTAAACCCCAAAGTTATTCCAGATGAGTCCACTATACCTTCCTATATGCGGTATCTACCTGCCGTTCCAAGTAAATTTGTATGTGCCAAACTCTAAACCTTCAAATAAACATTCTGTTTTGTATGCCCGAATAGCTCATGTGTCAACCAAGGCTGTCCTTATCTTCCGTGTTAGGCGGGTTATTCTAAAGAGGAGTGGACTCCGCTCCTCACTCACGAGAAAATGGCTGGTCACCGGGATGCCCAGTCCCATGCTTTATGCAAACTAAATCAAAATTAATTGCAAACCAAACTCCCCCTGGGACCTGATGTATGTTGGAGGCACTTGTTGTTTCAAGCAAGCCATGGATTGATGCTTGTTGGTGGAGGGGGAGTATAAACTTTACCATTCTGTTTGGGAACCGCCTATAATGTGTTTAGCATGGAAGATATCGCCATCTCTTAGTTGTTACGTTGACAATGAAAGTATACTGCTCAAAATACAATTTATCTCTATTTCAAAACCGAAGGGCCTATCCATTTACTTTTATGTTGAGTCATCACCCTCTTATTAAAAACCACTAGCTGGAGAGCACAGCTGTCATTTGCATTCATCACTGTTAATTTATATTGGGTATGACTATGATTGGATCTCTTTTACCATGAATTACAATGTCTAGTCAGTCCTTGATCTTTAAAGGTGCTCTGCATTTATGTTTTGCGGTCTCAGAAAGGGCTAGCGAGATACCGTCTTGTTATATCATATTATGATTGTTTCGAGAAAGTGTTGTCATCCGAGATTTATTATTATGACTTGCTAGTTGATTATGCTATTGATACGAGTAATTATGAGACCTGAGAATTATTGCAAATGTGGTTAGTTATGATCTATGCTGAAAACTTGAATGCTGGCATGACATAGTTACAACAACAAGAGCAAGCAGAGTTTGTAAAAGTTTTTCTTTCTTTCTTTCAGTTTGTCAACTAAATTTCTTGAGGACAAGCAAGGGTTTAAGCTTGGGGGAGTTGATACATCTCCGTCATATCTACTTTTCCAAACACTTTTGCCCTTGTTTTGGACTCTAACTTGTATGATTTGAATGGAACTAACCCGGACTGACATTGTTTTCAGCAGAATTGCCATGGTGTTGTTTTATGTGCAGAAAACAAATATTCTCGGAATGACCTGAAAATCCACGGAACATCTTAGAAAAAAAAATAAAAAATCTTCGCCAAAGATGAAGACCAGGGGGCCCACACCCTTCTCACGAGGGTGGGGGCGCCCCCCCTAGGGCGCGCCCCCTACCTCGTGGGGCCCCTGGATGCCCTCCGACACCAACTCCAACTCTATATGTTTGCTTTTGGAGAGAGAACAATCAGAGAGAAGAAATCATCGCGTTTTACGATACGGAGTCGCTGCCAAGCCCTAAAACCTCTCGGGAGGGCTGATCTAGAGTCCGTTCGGGGCTCCGGAGAGTGGGATTCGTCGCCGTCATCATCATCAACCATCCTCAATCACCAATTTCATGATGCTCACCGCCGTGCGTGAGTAATTGCATCGTAGGCTTGCTGGACGGTGATGGTTGGATGAGATTTATCATGTAATCGAGTTAGTTTTGTTAGGGTTTGATCCCTAGTATCCACTATGTTTTGAGATTGATGTTGCTATGACTTTCCTATGCTTAATGCTTGTCACTAGGGCCCGAGTGCCATGATTTCAGATCTGAACCTATTATGTTTTCATGAATATATGTGAGTTCTTGATCCGATCTTGCATGTCTATAGTCACCTACTATGTGTTATGATTCGGCAACCCCGAAGTGACAATAATCGGGACCACTCCCGGTGATGACCATAGTTTGAGGAGTTCATGTATTCACTATGTGCTAATGCTTTGTTCCGGTTCTCTATTAAAAGGAGGCCTTAATATCCCTTAGTTTCCAATAGGACCCCGCTGCCATGGGAGGGTAGGACAAAAGATGTCATGCAAGTTCTTTTCCATAAGCATGTATGACTATATACGGAATACATGCCTACATTACATTGATGAATTGGAGCTAGTCTGTGTCACCCTATGTTATGACTGTTACATGATGAACCGCATCCGGCATAATTATCCATCACTGATCCGGTGCCTACGAGTTTTCCATATACTGGTTCTCGCTTATTTACTTTCCGCTGCTACTGTTACAATCACTACAAAATACCAAAAACATTACTTTTGTTGTCTTTACTTTTGTTGCCGCTACCGCCACTATCATATTACTTTGCTACTAACCACTTTGCTGCAGATACTAAGTTTCCAGGTGTGGTTGAATTGACAACTCAGCTGCTAATACTTGAGAATATTCTTTGGCTCCCCTTGTGTCGAATCAATAAATTTGGGTTGAATACTCTACCCTCGAAAGCTGTTGCGATCCCCTATACTTGTGGATTATCAGTTTGCTAGGAGTTTATAATGGTTTACCTTGCGAGCCAACATGCTATTAAAATGGTTGTGATGTGGTATGATAGGGTGGTATCCTCCTTTGAACGATTCGAGTGGCTTGACTTGGCACTTGTTCACGCATGTAGTTGAAACAAAATCGACATAGCCTCCACGATATTTATGTTCATGGTGAATTATATCCTACTCATGCTTGCATTCGGTGTTGATTAATTTTAATGCAAGTTCATGACTGTTGTCGCTCTCTAGCTGGTCGCTTCCTAGTCTCTTTCTAGCCTTCACTTGTACTAAGCAGGAATACTGCTTGTCCATCCAACTCCATAACCCCAAAAGTTATTCCATTTGAGTCCACCATACCTTCCTATATGCGGTATCTACCTGCTATTCCAAGTAAATTTGTATGTGCCAAACTCTAAACCTTTAAACGAAAATCTGTTTTGTATGCTCAAATAGCTCATGTATCAACTAGGGATGTCTGTATCTTCCATGCTAGGAGGGTTATTCTCAAGAGGAGTGGACTCCGCTCCTCACTCACGAGAAAATGGCTGGTCACCGGGATGCCCAGTCCCATGCTCAAATCAAATCAAAAAATTGCAAACAAAACTCCCCCAGGATTGTTGTTAGTTGGAGGCACCCGTTATTTTAGGCAAGCCATGGATTGATGCTTGTTGGTGGTGGGGGGGTATAAACTTTACCATTCTGCCTGGGAACCGCCTATAATGTGTGTAGCATGGAAGATATCGAGATCTCTTGGTTTTTATGTTGATAATGAAAGTATGCCGCTCAAAATATTATTCATCTCTATTTCAAAATCGAGCTTTGGCACCTCAAAAATCCATGCTTCCCTCTGTGAGGGGCCTTTCTATTTACTTTTATGTTGACTCATCATCCTCTTATTAAAAAGCACCCGTTGGAGAGCACTGCTGTCATTTATATGTATTATTGTTAGTTTACATTGAGTATGACTTGACTGGATCTCTTTTACCATGAATTACTATTTCCAGTCAGCCCTTGATCTTCAGAGGTGCTCTGCATTTATGTTTTGCAGTCTCAGAAAGGGCTAGCGAGATACCATCTTGTTATATCATATTATGATTGTTTTGAGAAAGTGTTGTCAGCCAAGATTTATTATTATTGCTTGCTAGTTGATTATGTCATTGATATGAGTAAACATGAGATCTAAATGTTATTGTGAATATGGTTAGTTCATAATCTTTGCTGAAAACTTGAATGCTAGCTTTACATATTTACAACAACAAGAGCAAACAGAGTTTGTAAAAGTTTTTCTTTATCACTTTCAGTTTGTCAACTGAAGTGCTTGAGGACAAGCAAAGGTATAAGCTTGGGGGAGTTGATACGTCTCCAACGTATCTACTTTTCCAAACACTTTTGCCCTTGTTTTGGACTCTAACTTGCATGATTTGAACGGAACTAACCCGGATTGACGCTGTTTTCAACAGAATTGCCATGGTGTCATTTTTGTGTAGAAATAAAATTTCTCGGAATGACCTGAAAATCAACTGAGAATATTTTTGGAATATATAAAAAATACCAGCGAAAGAATCAAGGCTAGGGGGCCCACACCCTGTCCATGAGGGTGGGGGGCGCGCCCCCTGCCTCGTGGGCCCCCTGGTGCTCCACTGACCTCAACTCCAACTCTATATATTCACGTTAGGGGAGAAAAAAATCAGAGAGAAGGATTCATTGCATTTACGATACGGAGCCACCACCAAGCCCTATTCTCTCTCGGGAAGGCAAATCTGGAGTCCGTTCGGGGCTCCAGAGTGGGGAATCCATCGCCATCATCATCATCAACCTTCCTCCATCACCAATTTCATGATGCTCATCGCCGTGCGTGAGTAATTCCATCGTAAGCTTGCTGGACGGTGATGGGTTGGATGAGATTTATAATGTAATCGAGTTAGTTTTGTTAGGGTTTGATCCCTAGTATCCATTATGTTCTAAGATTGATGTTGCTATGACTTTGCTATGCTTAATGCTTGTCACTAGGGCCCGAGTGCCATGATTTTAGATCTGGACCTATTATGTTTTCATGAATATATGTGAGTTCTCGATCCTATCTTGCAAGTCTATAGTCACCTATTATGTGTTATGATCCGTTAACCCCAAAGTGACAATAATCAGGATACTTACCGGTGATGACCGTAGTTTGAGGAATTCATGTACTCACTAAGTGTTAATGCTTTGGTCTGGTACTCTATTAAAAGGAGACCTTAATATCCTTTAGTTTCCAATAGGACCCCACTGCCACGGGAGGGTAGGACAAAAGATGTCATGCAAGTTCTTTTCCATAAGCACGTATGACTATATTCGGAATACATGCCTACATTACATTGATGAACTGGAGCTAGTTATGTGTCACCCTATGTTATAACGGTTGCATGAGGAATCGCATACGACATAATTATCCATCACTGATCCATTGCCTATGAGCTTTCCACATATTGATGTTTGCTTAGTTACTTTTCCGTTGCTACTGTTACAATCACTACAAAACCAATATTGTTACTTTTTCCACCGTTGCTGTTGCTTCCATATTACTATGCTACTAAATACTTTGCTGCAGATATTAAGTTTTCCAGGTGTGGTTGAATTCACAACTCAGCTGCTAATACTTGAGAATATTCTTTGGCTCCCCTTGTGTCGAATCATAAATTTGGGTTGAATACTCTACCCTCGGAAACTGTTGCGATCCCCTATACTTGTGGATTATCAATTCCATCTCTTTGGCTTTGGTAGCACCGTCCACAATGGTTCCCATCAATGCCAAAAGCTATTTTCACGTTTGGCTACACATTGTGGATGCCCTTAACCATAACACTTGGTTTTGCTCCTATGTGCTATATATACAAATCTCGATTATATTGATCTAAAAAATTATAGTATCAAGATGACGTTGGCCTGGGGGTTTGCTAACATGCAGTCCCACGTGTCAGTGCTTTACCGAGCTGATCCATGTCCCACATGAGGCAGAACAACAGCAGAAGCAACACGTGGTTAACTTGAAGAAGATGAGGGAGAAGCGGATTCAGCAACGAGTGAAATGATAGTTCCTTCGTCCCTCCAACTTATTTTTTAGCATTATTACTTCGTCCCTCCAACTTAACTGCGGGAAAGGTGCAGCTTTGTGATTTGACGCCTCATTGCTCATTATTATGCCGACGCCATGACTGGGGTGCTTCACCCCTACTACTCTGCACTGTTATTTCGGTATGGCACGTGGACCTGGTTGCTTGATTTCCCACATGTCGGCAAAAGGACTAGAACATTTATCAAAGTGAGCACTCCACTCTTACGATGGAGGAGTACACGACACGGCGGCCCAGTGAACTGTTACTTGTACTATAGTACTACTATAGTTTTGCTGTTTCACATGATCCTTCGATACAAACCCTATTAAGCAGGAAAGGGCGGGATTTTTCCCGCGCATTAGATGATACTAGCCATACATTTCAAAGGAAATTTTAATGCATGCAAACTGAATAATTAAGTAACAATATGAGATCTAGTAAGACTAAAAACACATATGATTTATTGTGTTAGAGTGTAGTAGTAGTGATGTATTGCATAGTTGTTAGGTGTAACATGCGTGAACGTGTAGAGATGTACTTTTGGAGGGCCTACAGAGAGAAATTGGGCATAAAGTGGATTCAAATATTTGTATTCGTCTTCATAGCATTTTTAACTCATATATACAGTTTGTACAGTAGACGTGAATGCTTGTTCGCTCTTACGAAACCAATACAAAATAATGGGGTGGCATGCGCCAATTTAGGCACTGGCATGTTGGCCTACTCGGCTCCGCAAAGAGAGCGAGAGAAGAGATAAATACATGAGCGATCAGTGTATTTCAAGCGAAAAGCGTAATACGGTCACTAGACTTCAGAATACACTCATTACGGTCACTATATACGTTTTGCGGTGATTATACGGTCACTTGCTCACCGTTCAGCATCGGATTGCACTCTATTGACCGGCCAAATAGTTTGTGTGGCACTATGTTGACTAGTTAAATTGACCACGTTCCTTGTGGGTCCCACCTGTTAGTTTGCATAGAAAAAGGTCAGATAAACACAAATTTACGCAGGCGCAACAAGACTCCAACCCGTGCGCGGGAACCACCTAGTTGTGTATGTGTCTGTCAGGGCCTGATGTGTGTGCATGCACATGTAGGTTGAGGACTTGAGCGTGAGAGTGTGTGTTGGTCGTGTGGTGTGTGCATGCATGTGTGCGTGTGTGCATGTGAGTGTTGCGTGCGTGCGTGGTTGTATGGGTAAGTGTGAGTGTTGCGTGCCTGCGTGTGTTCGTGTGAGTGTTGCGTGCATGCAGTTCATGTGCATGCGTCCGTGTGTGTATAATCACCACACCAGCTCCTGTGTGTTGAAACGGACAGCTCAGCATACCAATACAAGGCCACCTTGTCCGCTGTGCCTGCGGTCATGACTTCAATCCATCGTCCAATATTTTTTAGCATTTGGTTTCATTCTTATACACGCTGACAAGTGGGCCCAATGGTAGTGAGATAATGTGATGCAGCACTAGAGGTGCCACGTGGAGCGTTTAACTGGTCAACTAGTCGTGTCTTGAGAAAATACAGAGCTGTACGGTGAGCCTGTGACTGTATAATAACCATAAAACGTAAATGGTGACCGTAATGAGTGGATTCTGAAGTCCAATGTATGCATTGTGCTTTCTCTTCAAATACAATGATCCTCACTGTATATATCACGAGAGAAAGATGAACCATGCATGAATGTGCTGGGGCGTACTTTTAGAGGACTTGGAGATAGTTTGTGTGCGTACATGAAAGGGGCGTAGAGCGGGTGTATGTGCTGGAGAGAGAGAGATGCTCTTCGTTTCTCTTTATTATGAATAACTTTATATATAGTATAAAAATATAAAAATTCATAGTAGGGAATAAATATCATTGGGGGCACCATGCAATGCAAATTAACGTTCATACTCTTCCATGTAACTTTGTAATGTTGTATATATGTAGAAATTCTAAAACAATTTTTTGGCCACACTTTGTGTGGTTTTATTCAAAAGGAATGTTGTATGCGAAATAAACTTGAAGAGAGGGCTTTTTTAGATCAATGGGGTATGTGATGTAACATGTGTGAATGTGTAGTTGATGTATTTGGCAGGGCCTAGAGAGGTATGTGTATGTTTACATATTCGAGAGAGGCATGGATACAGGGGCCGACAGGGGGGCGTGGGAGAGATAGCACAAGAAATGACAGAGGTCTAGAGAGAGAGACGAATAAGATGTCACGGAGAGAGATTCCTGTGAGACTATGATTCCCCCACGAGTCGGGATAAGACTCCGGACGGAAAAAAAGAGGCCAAAAAATGAGAAAAGGTCCAAATAAAAAATGAGAGAAAAGAGAGAAGCGGCAATGCTACTATCCTTTTACCACACTTGTTCCTCAAAGTAGCACCCTGATCTTAATGACAGAGAGTCTCCTATGATATCACTTTCATATACTAGTGGGAACTTTTCATTATGGAACTTGGCTTGTATATTCCAATGATGGGCTTCCTCAAATTGCCCTAGGTCTTCGTGATAAAGCGAGTTGGATGCACACCCACTTAGTTTTCATTTTGAGCTTTCATAAACTTATAGCTCTAGTGCACCCGTTGCATGGCAATCCCTACTCACTCACATTGATATCTATTGATGGGCATCTCCATAGCCTGTTGATACGCCTAGTTGATGTGATACTATCTCCTTCTTTTTGTCTTCTCCACAACCACCGTCTATTCCACCTATTCTGCTATGTCCATGGCTCACGCTCATGTATTGCATGAAAGTTGAAAAGGTTTGAGAAAATCAAAAGTATGCAATATTTTATTGGCTTGTCATCGAGGTTGTGTATGATTTGAATATTTTGTGTGATGAAGATGGAGCATAGCCAGACTATATGATTTTGTAGGGATAAGCTTTCTTTCGCCATGTTATTTTGAGAAGACATAATTATTCTGTTAGTATGCTTGAAGTATTATTGTTTTTATGTCACTATTAAACTTTTGTTTTGAATCATACTGATCTGAACATTCATGCCATAATAAATAGAATTACATGATAAATATGTTAGGTAGCATTCCACATCAAAAATTCTGTTTTTGTCATTTACCTACTCGAGGATGAGCAAGAATTGAGCTTGGGGATGCTTGATACGTCTCCAATGTATCAATAATTTTTTATTGTTCCATGCTATTATATTATCTGTTTTGGATGTTTTATATGGTATTTTATATGTTTTTTGGGACTAACCTATTGACCTAGAGCCTAGTGCTAGTTCCTGTTTTTCCTTGTTTTAGAGTTCCGTAGAAAAGGAATACCAAACGGAGTCCAAACGGAATGAAACTTTCGCAATGATTTTTCTTGGACCAGAAGACATCCAGAGGACATGGAGTACACGTGAGGGAAGCCACGAGGCACCCACAAGGATGAAGGGCGTGGCCAGGGGGTAGGGCGTGCCCCCACCCTTGTGGGCACCTCGTGACTCCACCGACCTATTTCTTCCGCCTATATATTCTCAAATACCTCAAAATCTTCCAAGGGAGTCACAAAACCACTTTTCCATCACCGCAACCTTTTTTTACCTATGAGATCCCATCTAGGGGCCTTTTTTGGCGTCCTGCCGGAGGGGGATTCGATCACGGAGGGCTTCTACATCAACACCATTGCCTCTCCAATGAAGCGTGAATAGTTTACCACAGACCTATGAGTCCATAGCTAGTAGCTAGATGGCTTGTTCTCTCTCTTTGATTCTCAATACAATGTTCTCCTCGATGTTCTTGGAGATCTATTCGATGTAATACTTTTTGCGGTGTGTTTGCCGAGATTCGATGAATTGTGGATTTATGATCAGCTTGTCTATGAATATTATTCGAATCTCCTCTGAATTCTTTTATGCATGATTTGATATCTTTGCAAGTCTCTTCAAACTATCGGTTTGGTTTGGCCAATTAGATTGGTTTTTCTTGCAATGGGAGAAGTGCTTAGCTTTGGGTTCAATCTTGCGGTGCTCGATCCTAGTGACAGAAGGGGAACCGACACGTATTGTATTGTTGCCATCGAGGATAAGAAGATGGGGTTTTCATCATATTGCTTGAGTTTATCCCGCTACATCATGTCATCTTACTTAATGAGTTACTCTGTTCTATTGAACTTAATACTCTAGATGCACGCAGGAGTCGGTCGATGTGTGGAGTAATAGTAGTAGATGCAGAATCATTTCGGTCTACTTGATACGGACGTGATGCCTATATTCATGATCATTGCCTTAGATATCGTCATAACTTTGCGCTTTTCTATCAATTGCTCGGTAGTAATTTGTTCACCCACCGTAATATTTTCTATCTTGAGAGAAGCCTCTAGTGAAACCTATGGCCCCCGGGTCTAGTTTCCATCATATAAGTTTTCGATCTATAATTTTAGTTTCCTATTTACTTTCTTTGCAATATTTTACTTTCCGATCTATAAACCAAATATACAAAAAAAATATTACTGTACTAATTATCCATCTATATCAGATCTCACTTTGCAAATAACCGTGAAGGGATTGACAACCCCTTTATCGTGTTGGGTGCAAGTTGGTGTTTGCTTGTGCAGGTATCTGGGGGCTTGTGCGTTGTGTCCTACTAGATTGATACCTTGGTTCTCAAAAGCAGAGGGACATACTTACTCTACTTTGCTGCATCACCCTTCCCTCTTCAAGGAAAAAACCAACACAAGCTCAAGAGGTAGCATCACGCACTGACGACCAGGCCATCCTCTCAAACCTAGCGCCCGCGCGGGATGGCCTCCGTCCCCAAGCTCGATGTCGTAGTGTGCGCAGAGAACAACGACCACGAGCGAAGACACTTCCCGCCGACCCTTAGGTATGCTACCTCTTTTCAAACCATACCCTTGTTCTATCGCCCCATCAGCCACGTCGTTGCATGTGGATGTTTTTTCACTCCACCATCTCCCTAACTTGCTATCCTCTGCTCTGCTGGTCACGCAGACATAAACCTTAATTTGCAGTATGATAGGAAACCCTACTTCATGCAGACTAATCCATGTCTAGGTTGAATAAGGAAAGGAAGTGAGAAAGTACTGTCGAAGAGACTAGGTATCGAACCCGCACCTAGGTTGAAAAGGAGAAAATCAGTAGCTAAGGAACGAGTCTCGTGTATCTTGGTTGAAAAAGGGTGAAAAAGGTAGAAAGGCATGACAACACAATATAGAAAGACCAGGTCGATCGGTTTGTTATCCTCACATAGGAAAAAGGTGGCTAAAGAGAAGAAAAATGGGACGTAATACACATATGTTGGCTGGATATTTGTTGCTCTAAGCAACCATACCTCCCTCGCCACTCTATGCATCCATGGAGGTACATCGTACTGGTGCACCCATTGTCCGAATGGGCCTCCCATTCTCTTATTGCCACTTTTTTGTTTTTAGTAAAACGCTAGCGGTAAAGTCAAGCAATGCTACTGCTAAAGTGATGCCACATTTAACTAATGTTGCACCCAGTCAAATGCCACCGATAAATTTAAGCAGTGCCATTTAATGTCACTGGATTATTTCAGGGTTAGTTGTTGACTGTGGATGTATTAAAGATTTTTAGCTAAGACATTCTCATGTTGTTGCACAACCAGTATACCATGAGACTTGTTACTACCTTCAGATTTTTGCACTGTTAATGCTTATAGATTACATACCTCACTTTCATGAGATAATTCAATTTTTTTGTATAGTGTCACCAAAATGCCAAGGCGTTGATGTCATTTTATTTAGGTTAAACTGCACAAAAATTTATGAAGAGAAGAGGAAAGGTCAAGAGTGGGCACCTCCTACTGTGGTTGTTTTCTTGATTCAGTTGATCAAGTTTTTATGTTTGATCGATTATCAAGATTGGGATAGCAATTTTTCAAGTCCCCTCGAGTTCGAAATGATATTTACCTTGAAGGTACATGGTTTGCAATGTTTTATACTGTCATTAGTTAATAATGCTAGTTACCTTTAGAATTTTGTATTTGGTTTAATGTTGTTGCACAGCTAGTATACCAATGCTAAAACTTGTTACCTTTACATTTTGTATTGTTAATGCTTATAGAAATCTTCCAGTGCTAGCTTATGGAAAACTGTTCAGTAAAACCATTGTATTGTACTCCGTAATAAAAACTACTCTATTGTTGCACTAGCCTCTGGATTAGTGTATATTTGTACTATTCGAATGTTGTTGCATTAGTGTATGGACATATATAAAGTGTGGCAAGCTTTCCCAGATATGTGCTTGATAACGTATCTATAATTTTTGATTGTTCCATGCTATTTTATTATCTGTTTTTGATGTTTTATTTGCATTAATATGCCATTTTATATTATTTTTGGGACTAACTTATTAACCTAGAGCCCAATGCCATTTTTTGTTTTTTCCTTGTTTTTTAGCTTCGCGGAGAAGGAATACCAAACGGAGTCCAAACAAAATAAAACCTTCGCGATGATTTTTCTTGGACCAGAAGACACCCAGGCGACTTGAAGATCAAGTCAGAAGAGTCACGAGGTGGCCACAAGGAGGGAGGGAGCGCCCAGGGGGTAGGGGGCGCCCATGCCTTGTGCCCCCCCTTCGTGACTCCCCTGGCCTACTTCTTCCTCATATGTATTCACATATATTCCTGAACCTCCAGAAGCATCCACGAAAAGACTTTCCCACCGCCGCAACCTTCTGTTCCCGTGAGATCCCATCTTGGGGCCTTTTTCAGCATCCTGCCGGAGTGGGGTTCAATCACGGAGGGCTTCTAAATCAACTCTATTGCCCTTTTGATGAAGCGTGAGTAGTCTACCTCAGACCTACGGATCCATAGCTAGTAGCTAGATGGCTTCTTCTCTCTCTTTGATACTCAATAACATGTTCTCCTTGATGTAACCTTGTTTTGCGGTGTGTTTGTCGAGATTTGATGAATTGTGTATTTATGATCAGATTATCTATGAATCTTCTCTGAATCTTCTCTGAATTCTTATAGGCATGATTTGATATCTTCATAATTCTCTTTGAACTACTGGTTTGGTTTGGCCAACTAGATTGGTTTTTCTTGCAATAGGAGAAGTGCTTAGCTTTGGGTTCAATCTTGCGGTATCCTTTCCCAATGACAGTAGGGGTAGCAAGGCACGTATTGTATTGTTACCATCGAGGATAAAAAGATGGGGTTTACATCATATTGCCTTAGCTTACCACTACTAGGGAAAAGCCTATACATAGAATCTTACCAGCAGCGCGCTTTAAAATCAGGCATTGCTGCTAAGTAGCAGTAGCGCGGGTTTTTAACCCTCGCTACTACTAAGTTGATAGCAGTAGCGCTGGTTTTTTACCCTCGCTACTACTAAGTGGTCTCTACCGTGCCCCCCGAGACATGCCATAGTAGTAGCGCGGGTTTTTAACCCTCGCTACTACTAAGCTGATAGCAGTAGCGCTCGTTTTTACCCCTCGCTACTACTAAGCGGTCTCTACCGTGCCCCTGGGCCATGCCATAGTAGTAGCGAGGGTTATAAACCCGCACTACTACTAAGTTTTTACCCCTCGCTACTACTAAGAGGTCTCAACCGTGCCCCTCCGGGACATGCCATAGTAGTAGCGAGGGGTAAAATCCCTCGCTACTACTAAAGGTCCCATTTTGAAACTCTACCCCCCCCCCCACCCGTGGATCGCCTTTTCGGTTTTGTAAAAAGCAAAAGAAAATGATAAAAACTTCAAAAATTAAAATCCTTCGAGATGTAGTTATGTTACTACATCTACTAGTTAGGAAAATTTAAAAACTTAAATTTGGACATGTTTTGCAAAAATTGTAGGGAAAATGTAAAACGGCTATAACTTTTGCATACGATGTTAGAAAAAACGTATAATATATTAAAATGTTTCAAAAATTAAAATCCTTCGAGATGTAGTTATGTTACTACATCTACTAGTTAGGAAAATTTAAAAACTTAAATTTGGACATGTTTTGCAAAAAGTATAGGGAAAATGTAAAACGGCTATAACTTTTGCATACGATGTCAGAAAAAAAACGTATAATATATCAGAATGTTCAGCACGAAAATCCGCATACAGTGGAGACCGCCTATGGCCTGTTTGCAAATTTTTATTATCCTCAAATTCTAAAAGGAAAAAAAGTTATGCTCAAATTTCAGTTTTTTTAATTTTGATCAAATCTGGTCAAACTGTGGTCAAACTACTTATTCAAGAAGTATTAGTGTTACTAAATAATTATTCAAGAATATTAGTGTTACTAAATAATTATTTCAGTTTTTTGGAATTTTGGTCAAATCTGGTCAAACTGTGGTCAAACTTTGGTCAAAATGTGGTCAAACTCCTTATTCAAGAAAAATTAGTGTTACTAAATATTTATTGTTTTTTAGAACAATAGTTTTAAACTCAAACAGCAAAATGTGTGACTTCATGCTCAAGCTAAACTCCCGAGGGTTAATAGGATTGACATCTTACTATTGTCAGGAAAACAACAAGTGCAGACTTGGAATCGAGGGAGAATAGAACCCGGAAGTTAAGCGTGCTCAGGCTGGAGTAGTGAGAGGATGGGTGACCGTCCAGGAAGTTAGATGATTTGGAATGATGAGGGGTGATTAGAGATTAAATTGAGCAGCGATGAGGGTGATTAGAGATTAGAGGTTAAAATAATTCAGAAATTTGAAAATTCGCGCAAAAAATTCGAAAAAAAAATCCGCAGGTTAGTAGTAGCGCGGGTTTTTACCCACTCTACTACTAACGGACGTAGTAGTAGCGTGGGTTGCACCCGCGCTACTGCTATACGTTAGCTGTAGCGCCTTATTAGTAGCACCGGCGCCCGCGCTGCTAATAGGCCCAAAACCCGTGCTGCTGCTAGGCTTTTCCCTAGTAGTGTACTCCTCTACATCATGTCATCTTACTTAATGTGTTACTCTATTCTTCATGAACTTAATACTCTAGATGCAGGAAGGAGTGGAGTAATAGTAGTAGATGCAGAATAGTTTCGGTCTACTTGACATGGACGTGATGCATATATTTCGTAATCATTGCCTTAGATATTGTCATAACTTTGAGCTTTTCTATCAATTGCTCGACAGTAATCTGTTCACCCACCGTATTATTTGATATGTTGAGAGAAGCCTCTAGTGAAACCTATGGCCCCTGGGTCTATTTTCCATCATATAAGTTTCCGATTTTTTATTTTCCATCATATTAGTTTCCGATCTACTATTTTGCAATCTTTTACTTTCCGATCTATATACCAAAAACGCCAAATAATATGTACTTTATCGTTTGTTTAGTTTCATCTATCTCTATCAGATCTCCCTTTTGCAAGTAACCATGAAGCAATTGACATCCCCTCTATCGCGTTGGGTGGAAGTTGTTCGATTGTTTGTGTGGGTATTTGTCATTTGTGTGTTGTCTCCTACTAGATTGATACCTTGGTTCTCTAACTGAGGGAAATACTTATCTCTACTTTGCTGCATCACCCTTTCCTCTTCAAGGGAAAAACCAACGCAAGCTCAAGAAGTAGTAGGAAGAATTTCTGGTATCGTCGCCGGGGAGATCTACGCCAATTCAAGACATACCAAGTACCCATCATAAAACTCTTATCTCTTGCATTAAATTATTTGCCATTTGCCCCTCGTTTTCCTATCCCCCACTTCTAAAACGATTTTCGAAAAGATTTTCCTTTTTCTTCGCCCCTCTTCCATTTGTCTTCTTCGTTTGCTTTTTGTGTGCTCGTGTGTTGAATTTCTTGCTTTGTCATGATGGCTCATGAGAGTACCAAATTGCGTGACTTTTCCAATACTAATAAAAATGATTTTATTAGTACTTCGATTGCTCCCGCCACTACTGTGGAATCTTATGAAATTAATGCCGCTTTGCTGAATCTTTTTATGAAAGATCAATTTTCCAGCCTTCCTAGTGAAGATGTCGCACCCCATCTGAATAATTTCATTGAGTTGTGTGATACGCAAAAGAAGAAACATGTGGATAATGATATTGTTAAATTGAAGCTATTTCTGTTCTCACTCCGAGATCGTGCTAAAACTAGGTTTTCATCTTTGCCTAAAAATTGTATTGATTCATGGAATAAGTGTAAGGATGCTTCTATTTCCAAGTATTTTCCTCCCGCTAAGCTCATCTCCCTTAGGAACGATATTATGAATGTTAAGAAACTTGATCATGAACATGTTGCACAATCTTGGGAGAGGATAAAATTGATGATACTTAATTGCCCTACTCATGGTTTGAATTTATGCATGATTATACAAAAAAATTAAGCCGGATTGAATTTGGCTTCTAGAAATCTTTTAGATTCGGCCGCAGGAGGTACTTTTATGGAAATTACTTTAGGAGAAGCTACTAAACTCCTAGATAATATTATGGTTAATTATTCTCAATGGCATACCAAAAGATCTTCCACTAGTAAAAAAGTGCATGCGGTTGAAGAGATTAATGTTTTGAGTGGAAAGATGGATGAACTTATGATATTATTTGCTAGCAAGAGTGCTTCTATTGACCCTAATGATATGCCTTTGTCTACTTTAATTGAGAATAATAATGAATCTATGGATGTGAATTTTGTTGGTAGGAACAATTTTGGTAATAACGCGTATAGATGTAATTTTAATCCTAGGCTTTTCCTAGTAATTCCTCTAATAATTAAGGTAATTCCTATAACAATTCTTATGGAAATTATAATAAGATGCCCTCTGATTTTCAGAATACTGTTAAAGAATTTATGAGCTCCCAAAAGAATTTCAATGCTTTGGTTGAAGAAAAATTGCTTAAGATTGATGATTTGGCTAGGAACCTAGATCTATGCCACCCAAGCATGATATCAATGAATCTCTAAAGGCTATGATAATCCCATTGATGAGTGCAAAGAAAGAACCGCTAAGATGCGTGCTAAACGATATTGGTTTGTAAAAGCGTGTTCTTCTAGTTTTCGTGAAAATAATGATGAAGATCTTAAAGTGATTGATGTGACTCCTATTGAATCTTTGTTTTCCAATATAAATCTTGATAAAGATGGGACTGGACATTAGTCAACTTTAGTTAAAAGGCGTCCCAATGATTCGGAGTTTTTAGATCTTGATGCAAAAAATGATAAAAGTGGGATTGTCGAGGTCAAAACTTTAAGTAGCAATGAACCCATGCTTTTGGATTTCAATGATTTTAATTATGAAAATTTCTCTTTGATATATTGTATTTCCTTGTTGCAATCCATGTTGAATTCCCCTCATGCTTATAATCAAAACAAAGCTTTTACTAAACATATTGTTGATGCTATGATGCAATCTTTTGAAGAAAAGCTTGAATTGGAAGTTTCTATCCCTAGAGAACTTTATGATGAGTGGGAACCTACTATTAAGATTAAGATTAAAGATTATGAGTGACATGCTTTGTGTGATTTGGGTGCTAGCATTTCCACGATTCCAAAAACTTTATG
Organism: Triticum urartu; assembly: GCF_003073215.2. Lineage (NCBI taxonomy): Eukaryota > Viridiplantae > Streptophyta > Magnoliopsida > Poales > Poaceae > Triticum > Triticum urartu. The sequence continues at coordinate 415,092,051 of NC_053027.1, read as the reverse complement.
TGATGTGTTAGATTTTCGAGAATTTGATGATTGTTCTTTAAATTTGCATATTGCGGATTCCTCTATCAGGAAACCTATGGGAAGGATTAATGATGTTCTTATTGTTTCAAATAGGAATTATGTGCCCATAGACTTCATTCTTCTTCATATAGATTGCAATCCTACATGTCCTATTATTCATGGCAGACCTTTCGTGCAATTATTGATATGAAAGAAAGAAACATTAGATTTCAATTTCCGTTAAGGAAGGGCATGGAACACTTTCCTAGAAAGAAAATTAAGTTTCCATATGAATCTATTATTAGATCTACTTATGGATTGCATACCAAAGATGACAATACCTAGATCTATTTTTGTTTTTATGCCTAGCTAAGGGCGTTAAACAGTAGTGCTTGTTGAGAGGAAACCCAATTTTATTTTTGTTATCCAATTTTTGATTATTTTTTTCAATAAATAATTCATCTAGCCTTTGGTTAGATGTGTTTTTGTGTTTTAATTAGTGGTTGTGCCAAGTAAGACCTTTGGGATGGCTTACGGTGATAGTTGATTTGATCTTGCAGAAAAATAGAAACTTTTGTGCCCAGGAAAACAATTCATTTTTAACAGCAGCGCGATAAAATACCAAATCTTTCTAAAGAGGATTAATAAACAAATTCCCCTGGCTGTCCAAATTTTTCAGAATTTTTTGAGTAACATAAGTATTCGAAATCTCCAGATTGCTACAGACTATTCTGTTTTTGAAAGATTCTATTTTCTATGTGTTGTTTGCTTATTTCGATGAATCTATGGGTAGTATCGGGGCGTATGAACCATGTAAAAGTTGGAACACAGTAGAAATTACACCAATATAAATAAATAATGAGTTCACAACAGTAACAAAAGTGGTGATTTATTTTCTTACACTAACGGAGCTTATGAGATTTTCTGTTGAGTTTTGTTTTGTGAAGTTTTCAAGTATTGGTTAAGGATTTGATGGACTATGGAATAAGTAGTGGCAAGAGCCTAAGCTTGGGGATGCCCAAGACAGCCCAAGGTAATATTCAAGGACAACCAAGGGCCTAAGCTTAGGGATGCCCCGGAAGCATCCCCTCTTTCATCTTCGTCTATCGGTAACTTTACTTGGGGCTATATTTTTATTCACCACATGATATGTGTTTTGCTTGGAGCGTCGTGTATGATATGATTCTTTGATTTTTAGTTTTCTACAATCATCCTTGATGTACACGCCTTTTGAGAGGGACATGCATGAATCGTGATTTATTAGAATATTCTTTGTGCTTCACTTATATCTTTTGAGCTAGGCAATTTTGCTCTAGTACTTCACTTATATCCTTTTAGAGCACGGCGGTGACTTTATTTTATATAAATTGTTGAACTCTCATGCTTCACTTATATTATTTTGAGATATTCTAAACAGCATGGTAATTTGCTTTGGTTATGAATTTAGTCCTAATATGATAGACGTCCAAGAGGGGTATAATAAAAACTTTCATATAAAGTGCATTGTATAATATGAGAAGTTTGATTCCTTATGATTGTTTTCAGATATAGATATGGTGATATTAGAGTCATGCTAGTGTGTAATTGTGAATTGGAGAAATACTTGAGTTAAGGCTTGTGAACTCATTATGTGATGAAGTTGGAGCATGATTTATTTATAGATTGTCTTCCTTATGAGTGGTGGTCGAGGACGAGCGATGGTATTTTCCTACCAATCTACCCCCTAGGAGCATGTGCGTAGTACTTCATTTTGATAACTAATAGATTTTTGCAATAAGTATGTGAGTTCTTTATGACTAATGTTGAGTCCATGGATTATACGCACTCTCATCCTTCCACCATTGCTAGCCTCTCTAGTGCCGCACAACTTTTGCGGGTACCATACACCCACCATTACCTTCCTCAAAACAGCCACCATACCTACCTATTATGTCATTTCCATAGCCATTCTGAAATATATAGCCATGCAACTTTCCACCATTCTGTTTATTATGACACGCTCCATCATTGTCAAATTGCTTTGCATGATCATGTAGTTGATATCGTATCTGTGGCAAAGCCACTGTTCCTAATTCTTTCATACATGTCACTCTTGATTCATTGCACATCCCGGTACACCGTCGGAGGTATTCATATAGTCATATTTTTTTTCTAAGTATCGAGTTGTAATTCTTGAGTTGTAAGTAAGTAAAGTGTGATGATCTTCATTATTAGAGCATTGTCCCATGTGAGGAAAGGATGATGGAAGCTATGATTCCCCACAAGTCGTGATGAGTCTCCAGACTTTACAAAAAATAAAAGAGGCCAAAGAAGCCCATTCAAAAAAATGAGAGAAAAGACAGAAGGGCAATGTTACTATCCTTTTACCACACTTGTGCTTCAAAGCAGCACCATGATCTTCATGATAGAGAGTCTCCGATATTTTCACTTTCATATACTAGTGGGAATTTTTCATTATAGAACTTGGCTTGTATATTCCAATGATGGGCTTCCTCAAATTGCCCTAGGTCTTCGTGAGCAAGCGAGTTGGATGCACACCCACTTAGTTTCTTTTTGAGCTTGAATAAACTTATAGCTCTAATGTATCCGTTTCATGGGAATCCCTACTCACTCACATTGATATCTATTGATGGGAATCTCCATAGCCCGCTGACCTAGTGGATGTGAGACTATCTCCTTCTTTTTTTCTTATCCACAACCACCATATTCTATTCCACCTATAGTGCCATATCCATGGCTCATGCTCATGTATTGCGTGAAAGTTGAAAAAGTTTGAGAACATCAAAAATATGAAACAATTGCTTGGCTTGTCATTAGGGTTGTGCACGATTTGAATATTTTGTGTGATGAAGATGGAGCATAGCCAGACTATATGATTTTGTAGGGATAAGCTTTCTTTGTCCATGTTATTTTGAGAAGACATAATTGCCTTGTTAGTATGCTTGAAGTATTATTGTTTTTATGTCAATATTAAACTTTTGTTTTGAATCTAATGGATCTGAACATTCATGCCACAATAAATAAAATTACATGGATAAATATGTTAGGTAGCCTTCCACATCAAAAATTTTATTTCATATTATTTTTACCTACTCGAGGATGAGCAGGAATTAAGCCTGGAGATGCTATTATGTTATCTATTTTGGATGTTTTATATGCATTAATATGCTATTTCATATTATTTTTGGGACTGACTTATTAACCTAGAGCCTAGTGCCCGTTTCTGTTTTCCTTGTTTTTAGCTTCACGGAGAAGGAATACCAAATGGAGTCCAAATGGAACAAAACCTTTGCGATGATTATTCTTGGACCAGAAGACACCTAGGAGACTTGGAGATCAACTCGGAAGAGCCACAAGGCGGCCACAATGGGGGAGGGGGCGCCTCCTGGCTCCCCTGACCTACTTCTTCCTCTTATATATTCACATATATTCCCGAACCTCCAGAAGCATCCAGGAAAACACTTTTCCACCGCCGCAACCTTCTATTCCCGTGAGATCCCATCTTGGGGCCTTTTCCGGCATCCTGCTGGAGGGGGGTTCGATCACGGAGGGCTTCTACATCAACTCTATTGCCCTTATGATGAAGCGTGAGTAGTTTACCTTAGACCTACAGGTCAATAGTTAGTAGCTAGATGGCTTCTTCTCTCTCTTTGATTCTCAATAACATGTACTCCTTGATGTAATCTTGTTTTGCGGTATGTTTGTCGAGATCCGATGAATTGTGGATTTATGATCAAATTATCTATGAATACTATTTGAATCTTCTCTGAATTCTTATATGCATGATTTGATATACTTATAATTCTCTTCGAGCTATTGGTTTGGTTTGGCCAACTAGATTGGATTTTCTTTCTTAGCTTTGGGTTCAATCTTGCGGTGACCTTTCCCAGTGACAGTAGGGGAAACAACACACATATTGTATTGTTGCCATCGAGGATAAAAAGATGGGGTTTACATCATATTGCTTGAGCTTATTCATCTACATCATGTCATCTTACTTAATGTGTTACTCTCTTCTTCATGAACTTCATACTCTAGATGCAGGCAAGAGTTGGTCAATGTGTGGAGTAATAGTAGTAGATGCAAAATCGTTTCGGTCTACTTGACACGGACGTGATGCCTATATTTCATAATCATTGCCTTAGATATCGTCATAACTTTGCGCTTTTCTATCAATTGCTCAACAGTAATTTGTTCACCCACTGTATTATTTGCTATCTTGAGACAAGCCTCTAGTGAAACCTATGGCCCCCGGGTCTATTTTCCATAATATAAGTTTCGGATCTTCTATTTTCCATCATATTAGTTTCTGATCTACTATTTTGCAATCTTTTACTTTGCGATCTATAAACCACCCCCCCCCCCAAATATTTACTTTATCGTTTGTTTAGTTTCATCTATCTCTATTGGATCTGACTTTTGCAAGTAACCATGAAGGTATTGACAACCCCATTATAACATTGGGTGCAAGTTGTTCGATTGCTTGTGGAGGTATTGGTGATTTGTGCGTTGTTTCCTACTGGATTGATACCTTGGTTCTCTAACTAGGGGAAATAGTTGTCTCTAATTTGCCGCATCACCCTTTCCTCTTCAAGGGAAAAACCAACACAAGCTCAAGAAGTAGCAGTGCTCAAGAAAACTACTACCTGTTTTTCTAGATACTAGACGTTTGGCTACTCTAAGTTGAACTGCGAAAACGTCCTATATTAAGGAGGGTCTAGAGTTCACTCAAATTATGCTGGTAAAGCTAGTCACACCTTTGTTAAAATTAATGTTCATTATGTTATCGAAGGAGGTCTATATGTTTGTCTCTAATGCGTGTCAATTACTTACCTGACATCATGATGTAATGGTAAGTCATTTCTTTTTGTACAATGTCACTGAATTTTCAAGGCGGTAATGGCATTTTATTTAGTTGAACTGCACAAAATATGCTTAAAAGAAGAGGAAAGTTCAGGAATGGTTCAGTTTTTAAGAAAATACTATGTATGCCTTCCTGACATCAGCCGTTGTTGCCTTATTTAATCCTTCAAACAGGTGGTTAGAAATAGTCTTGCTACCTTTTCCCATTAAGAAATTGGAATTCTTATATTTTTGAGTCCATGCCTCAACTAGTGCCACTTTTATAGTAATCACACTTTCAATATCTGTGCAAACATCGATGCTCGATTTTAGTGGAACTGCACAACATGTCCAAATGGTTCAGCATTAGGAGCATGTCTTCTTCCAAACCGTTATATCCAATTGGTGGCACTATGAGATGTTTATTACGAAGGTACATGGTTTTCTAATATCTTGCTACTCTTTTTCTATTGTCATTAGATAGTAATATTAGTGGTTTGCATGTGAATTTATTGGCAGGGTGGACCTACATTAGAGGTGCAGGACATTATTCAATGATTGGATGCTCAATTTCAATTTTGTTGATTTCACCTCTTACATCACTACAAACATGGATGTCCTTGGTCTGATGAAGAATAGGCACTATATTTCTGCTCTATATCAGCAAATCAATTCAGTACGAAATTGTCTAGGGCAAACATGATAGTATCAAATTGTCTAGTGCAAAACATGACAGATGCTAAGCGGAAGAGACGTGTTTAAACCGAAAATATAGGGTGGGGTATATGTTTACTAGCTACTTGATATTTGTGCAGACAGATGTCTACCCACTACAATTTGGCAAACAAACAAAGTGACCGAAATTTTGGTGGAACGGCACAAGAGAATAGTATAGTCACTACATGCAGTGCCATTTAAAAATAGACACAGAAAAATTGGATAGTCACTTCATGGACTGCACAAAAGTAGTATTGTACTATTTATTGGCCAACACTAGGTGCTTCATTACTTTGGTCTGATTATACGATGGGCATCATTTTGCCTAAGTTAAAGTTTGTATTCCAAAAATAGTCTCGATGTGTGATCGAGAGAAGACCAAATCATATTGCAGTGGATGTTCCTCCATCATGTGTGGTTCATTCTCATGGTTCTAGCTGTTGGTGAAACCACTTATGTTTGCAAGAGGAATTGTAGACATCACAAACAAATTTGTCTTTCACTCTATACTAAATGTTGGCCCAGAGAAGCATCCATGTTAGTAGGAAGAAAACATGTTTTTTTTCTAGATCTTTGCTTTTGGAGCTACATATTTGTATATGATCTGTGAATCATTGAGATGCATTAACATGTTGATCTTATGTATGTGAATCATACTAGTTGGTTGTGAATTTGGGCTACTAATGTGAAAATATAACAATGCAAGGCATGTGAGTCTCGTGTGAACATTTCGAACGGATCAGCTATTACTACTGTTCACAGTATGATCCTTATTTCTATGTTCTCAGTGTTTACAAGTTACTAGCAACTCCTTATTTCTGTTAGCTCAGTGTTTACAAGTTACTGATCAATCACTAGCTAGCGTACTAATACACTGCTGGCAGTTTTATTTGTGATGCAAGATCCGAAGGTGGCAGTTTTTTGAATAAAATGCCTACCTCTGAAGAAACTGATATGTTGCTCTGAAGAAAATGACATGCGAATATGAAGAAACTGCTAGCAAAAACATTGGCAAATGCCTTATCTCCTAGTGAACATTCATAAGCTATTGCGATCCTACACGTACACTATCTGACCGACTCGATCCTACGCGAATAACCAGCGGATCACACACGTACCTCATCTGGATGAATCAAGCGCACTCGTTTGACCGTCATACTGACGAGACGGGACGACACAGCCATAATTTCAGTTTTTCTAGTTTTCCACGGCAACCTGGCGCGCTAAGCAATGCCTGCTTATGTATTGAATTCCGATGACCGCGATGACCGTCGCGTTTCCCCCGACACGCTGGTTCACCTACCTGCCGCCTATAATTACTGGTTCTTGGCGTTTTCCGATGGCACCATCACCTAACTCGCCCTATCATCATAAGCCCCCACCGGCTCGACGTTGCTCGCTGGTTGCCCTCGCTCTCGCCATGTCTGTCATGCCCCCGCCTGTCCGCTATAGGTGACGCCGGAGGCGGTCACCGCCAGAACTAGTGTTCGGTTTTCTAGCCGAAGGCAGACGGAGGGAGGAGGTATTATATCGGTCTTTAGATGGCAATGCAGAGTATGATGACTTGTTGGAGCATGACCGCCTGGCGGAGGAGCGGCGTATCACCGATTTGCGCTACCAACGGGGCATGGAGCAGCAACACACCGACACTTTGAGTCGCGAGCAGAGCGTGCACATCTGGGCCGACTACGTGGAGGCCGGCGCCCGACAAATAGCCCTGGAGGTTGCCGGGCACGCACGCATTCGCGACACCAAATTTTACTACCAGCTCGTCAAGTGTGTTTCCCGCTTAGAAGCCGAAGCTTCGGTGGACCACGCCAGCATGGAAAGGGCCAACGCGCATGAGCAACGTGTCCTATCACACCTCTGGCAAGTCCGAGGTGAGGAGGTGGACGTTGGTGCCGACGTTTAGCATGTACAGTAGATGGCGGCCGGCGTCGTTTAGTTAGCTAAGAGTAGGTTAGTACTTGTACACTACTAGAGTATTAGTGGGAGTAGATAGTTAACTTGGCTATGATGGTTGTGAACGTGGAAGTTCAGTACTCTAAATCTGGATTAGACCTGTTACTTTGCTCTGAATGTTGAACTTTCCATTTGAACATATGGAATGGGTTGTTATTTTTTTAAATTTGTTGTATTTGTCCACCACGGGTTTAGAGGCTGACTTGTGGGCCTAGTAGGTCGATGCATACACAATCAAGAGATGATTGTACGTGGAGAGGATGACAGCAGGGACCCACCAGGGTCATTGCAGTACGCAAGCAAGTGCCTCCTTATTTCAAGCGAAAAAATGGTTCCTCCTAATGGATTTCTGACATCTCGGTCCTATGCCGTTGTCAATGTAGTCAATAAACGAGAGAATTGCACAACGAGTGGCTGGCACCAGGGACCCAGCAGCTTGCCCATTTATTTTTGCTTTTGAGACGGAAGAAGGGTGTCAACTGGGTTGTGTGGGGCACTCTGGCGTGTCTAGCCAGCCTTTTCTTTTATGTTTACCACAAGACCAGCCTAGTAGTTTTTTTATTTTTGAAAATGGCTAGCCCAGTTTTTTTGTTCTTTTGCAGAATAGCCAACCGAGGCCTACTTGCTTTGTCAGCTCTGCCGGGCTGCAAATCTTTCAAGATGAGGAGAGCTTCATTCGGCTTGCCCAGAAAATGGGCTATCAGTAATGAGAAATGGGTTGTACATTTTTAAAACACATCAAAGCGGCAATTAGTATCAAAAAAATCATTTCAAGATTTTAAATTCCATGGATTTTATGCGTGGACAATTATTTGGATTTTATGTTGATATAAATTTAGTTTTCAAATTAGTTTGAATGTGACTCGAAATTTCGGGATTAAAAACAGTTCAGACCACACCGAAATATGCAAAATTTCATATAATTTTTTAATCATGGCCACAATATGGGCTGTAATAATAACAAAAAGAATATGGGCTCCAAAACAACCTTAAGAATTAGCAAATGGGTTATATATTATTAGAAATAATGACAGATGGGATGTATGCTATTTTCCACAGATTTGAGGCTGACTTGTGCACCTACTATAGGTTGACGCGTATGCTTTCCTAAAAAAAGGTTTACGTGCACGCACCGTCGTGTCAACTGAATCAACACACGAGAGTAGTGACTATTGGATGTCCATCCAATGACCGTCGTGCTTCTTTAATCTCTGTTCTTCCTGCTCCAACCGCTCAAACAAGTGCCGGCGGGATTGCCTGCTACCTCCTCCCGTGGCTGGTTGTGCTGCCGGGCAGGCCTCACCACCCCATCGTACTGCCATCGCTGGCCTAGCCATCCCTCTACTTACCAAGAGCTCATGTTATTCTCCGGCGATGGCAGCCTCACACTATAGCAGAAGTAGTAAATCCTCGTACTCCCCTCCGTGTGGGAAACAACTGCGAGTCTTCCCCGGCTCCTGGTCATTCCCTTCCTAGACCTCGCCGTCGGCCCGCCTTGGTGCTCTTGATGCGGCGTGGTCAACGTGGTCAAGGAATGACTCCCATCGGAAGAGGACTGTACGTGGAGAGGCTGACAGCTGGGTCGACGGCCGCAACAAGGAAGTGTCTCCTTATTACGCACAAAATAATGATTCCTCTGCCTGACAGCGGGGATACACCGAACGGGCCTCTATATTTCGTGAAAAAACATTCCCCCCACTGAGAGCACGGACCCACCAGCTATATCTCTTTGCACGCAAGTGCCTCCTTATTATGCACAAAAAATGAAGAACCTTGCTGCTAGGTGGGACCCGCCATATTTGGAGGCTAACTTGTGGGCCTACTAAGTTGACGCGGACGCAGGGCTTTGTCAACTTAGTCAATATAGATGATTCTAGCTGTGATACATCTCCAACGTATCTATAATTTATAAAGTATTCATGCTGTTATATTATCATTCTTGGATGTTTTACAATCATTTTATAGCAACTTTATATCATTTTCTGGGGCTAACCTATTGACCCAGTGCCTAGTGCCAGTTGCTGTTTTTTACTTGTTTTTTACATCACAGGAAATCAATATCAAACGGAGTCCAAACACCGCAAAACTTTTTGTCGATTTTTTATGGACCAGAAGAACACCAGTGGGCCAAATAAGCACCTAGGGGTGCCTCGAGGGGGGCACAACCCACCAGGGCACGCTTGGGGGCCTAGGTGCGCCCAGGTGGGTTGTGCCCACCTCGGTGGCCTCCCTCCCGCACCCCCTCTTTACCCTATAAATTCCCAAAAATTACAAAACCATCGGGGGTTAACCTAGATTAGAAGTTTCGCCCCAGCAAGGCTCTATAGACACCAAAAAATCTACACCCTGTTCCGGCACCATGTCGGAGGGGGAAATCATCTCCGGTGGCCATCTTCATTATCCCGACAGCCACCATGGTGATGAGGGAGTAGTCCACCCTCGGGGATGAGGGTTTGTACTAGTAGCTATGTGTTTAATCTCTCTCTTGTGTTCTTGAGATGTCATGATCTTGATGTATCGCGGGCTTCGTTAATATAGTCGGATCCTATGGTGTTTTCCCCTCTCTATCTTGTTGTGGTGAATTGAGTTTTTCCCTCTGAGATTTCATTGTTTTCGGATTGAATACTTTTAGGGATTTGAGAGCACTTGATATATGTCTTGCAATTGAATACTCGTGGTGACAATGGGGTATCATATTGATTCACTTGATATATGTTTTGGCACTCAACTCGCGGATTCCTGAGGTGACATTGGGGTAACCTATGCATAGGGGTTGATGCACGTTCTTGTCTTTGTTTCTCTGGTAGAAATCTTGGGGCACACTTCGAAGTTCTTGTTGGATTGATGAATAGGAATTTGCTTTGGTGTTATTTTAGTACGAACTATTGGTTAGATCGATCGGAAATAATATCTTCGTGTTATTTTAGTACGAACTCTAGGATAGATTGATCAGAAAGAATAGCTTTGAGGTGGTTTCATACCCTACAAACAATGTCGTCTTATGTTCTCCGCTAGATATGAACTTTGGAGTGATTCTTCGTTGCACGTTGAGGGACAGTTAAATGATCCAATTATATTAGCACTATTGAGAGATTGCACTAGTGAAAGTACGAACCCTAGGCCTCATTTTCAAGCATTGCAATACCGTTTTTGTACCCGTTTACTATTTGCTACCTTGCTGTTTTTATTTATTCAGGTTATAAAAATATATTTCTACCATCAATATTACACTTTTATCACCATATCTTCACTGAACTAGTGCACCTATACAAATTACCATTGTATTTGGTGTGTTGGGGACACAAGAGACTTTTTATTATTTGGTTGCAGGGTTGTTTGAGAGAAACCATCTTCATCCTACACCTCCCATGGATTGATAAACCTTAGGTCATCCACTTGAGGGAAAATTGCTACTGTCCTACAAAACTCTGCGCTTGGAGGCCCAACACGTGTCTACAAGAATAAAGTTGCGTGGTAGACATCAAGCTGTTTTCTGGCGCCGTTGCCGAGGAGGTGAGTGCATGAAGGTATATCTTTAGATCTTGCAATTGAATCTTTTAGTTTATTTTTTTATCACTAGTTTGGTTTATAAAAATAAAAGTACAAACAATGGAATTGAGGTTGCATCCTATTATTCATCTTTATAATGTCTTTCATGAAAATGATGGAAAGGGAAATTGTGCTCAATTGATAGAACAAGAATTCAATAGAATGTTTGGTATAAATGATGAGCATGATTGAAATGTTGTTAGTATGAATTATTTGAATATCCATGATGCTAATGATATGCAATTCCATAATCTTGGGGATGCTATGTTTGATGAAGATGATATTTTTAGTCCCCCAAGTTTTTATGTGAAAATTTATTATGATGAAAGCATGCCTCCTATTTATGATGATTATACTGATGAAAATGGGATTGGAAGGGTGTCAACTTTAGGAAGTAATGATCCCACTATTCTGGAGGGTGTTGAATCTTATTGTGATAATTATGAAAGTGGATTTGGAGAGGTCATGACTTTATTTAGTGATGAATCCACTATTTTGGAAGAAGTTTCAACTGATTATGATGAGAACAAAGTTGCTATTTATGATGATTAAGGTGATGACATGTATGCTATATTGAATACTGATAATCATGAAACTTGTCATCATTATTTTAATTTTCAATCCATGATACTTTTTTGAGTTTGCTCCCACCACTATTGGTGAAAAGAAATTTGCTTATGTGGGAAGTAATGAAATTTCTATGCTTGTGGATCATGAAAAGAATGATTTATGTGATAGTTATATTGCTGAATTCATTCATGATGCTACTGAAAATTACTATGAGAGAGGAACATATGCTTTTACATATTGCAAAAATATCAAGTTTCCTCTCTATGTGTTGAAAGTTTTGAAGTTGCACTTGTTTTGCCTTCCTATGCTAGTTGATTCTTGCTCCCAAAAGTTGTTCACTCACAAAATCCCTATGCATAGGAAGTGGGTTAGGCTTAAATGTGTTAATCATATGCTTCATGATGCTCTCTTTATGTTTCAATTCTTATCTTTTATGCGAGCATCATTGAAATCATCATGCCTAGCTATAAGGCATTAAAGAAAATCACTTGTTGGGAGACAACCCAACACTTTTACCTACTGTTTTTGTGTGTTCACATGATTAGGCTACTGTAGCAATCATGTTTTATTTCTTTTGTTTCAATAAAGTTACTAAAAAATATCATTACCCCTTACCTTTTATCGATCAAATGCTAGAAAGATTATCCAAACATACACATTTTTTGCTTTCTAGATGTTTATTCTGGTTTCTCTCAAATACCTGTGTCAGCTAATGGTTAATCAAAGACTACTTTTACTTGCCCTTTTGGTACTTTTGCTTATAGACGTATGCCTTTTGGTTTATGTAATGCACCTGCTACCTTTCAAAGATGCGTGATGGCTATATTCTTTGACTTTTTGAAAAGATTTGTGAGGTTTTCATAGACGATTTCTCGGTCTATGGATCCTCTTTTGATGATTGCTTAAGCAACCTTGATCGAGTTTTGCAGAGATGTGAAGAAACTAACCTTGTCTTGAATTGGGAGAAGTGCCATTTTATGGTTAATGAAGGTATTGTCTTGGGGCATAAATTTTCTGAAAGAGGTATTGAAGTTGATAAAGCTAAAGTTGATGCTATTGAAAAGATGCCATGTCCCAAGGACATCAAAGGTATAAGAAGTTTCCTTGGTCATGCCGGTTTTTATAGGAGGTTCATTAAGGACTTCTCAAAAATTTCTCGGCCTCTGACTAATTTATTACAAAAAGATATACCATTTGTCTTTGATGATGATTGTGTAGACGCATTTGAAATACTTAAGAAAGCATTGATCTCTGCACCTATTGTTCAGCCATCTGATTGGAATTTACCCTTTGAAATTATGTGTGATGCTAGTGATTATGCTGTAGGTGCTGTTCTAGGGCAAAGAGCTAATAAGAAATTAAAAGTTATTCAATATGCTAGTAAAACTCTAGGCAATGCTTAGAGAAATTATGCTACAACTGAAAAAGAATTCTTAGTAGTTGTATTTGCTTGTGATAAGTTCAGACCTTATATTGTTGATTCTAAAGTAACTATTCACACGGATCGTGCTGCTATTAAATATCTTATGGAAAAGAAAGATGCTAAACCTAGACTTATTAGATGGGTTCTCTTGCTACATGAATTTGATTTGCTATTATTGATAGAAAGGGAGCTGAGAACCCCGTTGCAGACAACTTTTCTAGGCTAGAGAAATGTGCTTGATGACCCACGACCTATTGATGATAGCTTTCCTGATGAACAATTAAATGTCATAGATGCTTATCGTACTGCTCCATGGTATGCTGATTATGCTAATTATATCGTTGCCAAGTTTATACCACCCAGTTTCACATATCAGCAAAAGAAAAAGTTTTTCTATGATTTGAGACATTACTTTTGGGATGACCCAAACCTTTATAAAGAAGGAGTAGATGGTGTTATTAGACGTTGTGTACCTGAGCATGAACAGGAACAGATCCTATGCAGCTGTCACTCTGAGGCTTATGGAGGATACCACGCTGGAGATAGAACTGCACATAAGGTATTGCAATCCGGTTTTTATTGGCCTACTCTCTTAAAGGATGCTCGTAAGTGTGTCTTGTCTTGTGATGAATGTCAAAGAATTGGTAATATTAATAGACGTCAAGAAATGCCTATGAATTATTCACTTGTTATTGAACCATTTGATGTTTGGGGCTTTGATTATATGGGACCTTTTCCAGCCTCTAATGGTTATACACACATTTTAGTTGTTGATTACATTACTAAGTGGGTAGAAGCTATTCCAACTAGTAGTGCTGATCATAACACTTCTATTAAAATGCTTAAAGAATTTATTTTTCCGAGGTTTGGAGTCCCTAGATATTTAATGACTGATGGTGGTTCACATTTTATTCATGGTGCTTTCCGTAAAATGCTTGCTAAGTATGATGTTATTCATAGAATTGCATCTCCGTATCACTCGCAGTCTAGTGGTCAAGTAGAACTAAGTAATAGAGAGCTCAAATTAATTTTGCAAAAGACTATCAATAGATCCAGGAAGAATTGGTCCAAGAAACTTAATGATGTATTATGGGCCTATAGAACTGCATATAAAAATCCTATGGGCATGTCTCCGTATAAAATGGTTTATGGAAAAGCATGTCACTTACCTCTAGAACTAGAACATAAGGCATATTGGGCTATTAAAGAGCTCAATTATGATTTCAAACTTGCTGGTGAGAAGAGGTTATTTGATATTAGCTCACTTGATGAATGGAGAACCCAAGCCTATGAAAATGCCAAGTTGTTTAAAGAAAAAGTTAAAAGATGGCATGACAAAAGAATACAAAAGCGTGAGTTTAATGTAGGTGATTATGTATTACTATACAACTCTCGTTTAAGATTTTTTGCAGGAAAACTTCCCTCTAAATGGGAAGGTCCTTACGTTATCGAGGAGGTCTATCGTTCCGGTGCCATAAAAATCAACAACTTCGAAGGCACAAATCCGAAGGTGGTGAACAGTCAAAGAATTAAACATTATATCTCAGGTAATCCTATAAATGTTGAAACCAATGTTATTGAAACCATAACCCCGGAGGAATACATAAGGGACACTTTCTGGAACGTTTCAGACTCCGAAAAGGAATAGGTATGTGACACGTAAGTAAACTAACTCCAAAACAGTTCTAATGGCAATTTTTCTCTGTTTTGGAATATTTAGAAAAATAGAAAAATAAGAAGCAGTCCGGGAAGGACACGAGGGCTCCACGAGGGTGGAGGGCGCGCCCTACTCCCCTGGGCGCGCCCCCCTACCTCGTGGGCACCTCGTGTGCTCTCCGGACTTCGTTTTCTTACACGACACGTATTTTGGTTGGTAAAAAATCATTATATAACCTCCTGAAGGTTTTGACCACCGTATCACGCAAAAACCTCCTGTCTTTGTTTCGAGCTGTTTTTCTGACAGATCCAGGTTGTCATGTCGTCTTCAAGGGCCCCCAAGGACCAGTTCTTCGAGAAGGTCATCAACACCTACCTCGCGGAAGTGCTGCAACACCCTCAAACCATTGAGATGCTTGAGGGGTTGTCGCACATCCACTATGTTGAGGGACCAAGGAAGACCGGAAGCACGGAGGCAAGTCTCGAGGCATTAGAGCAAGAAGTTTTCAAGTGTCAGGAGATGGTGGGGCGTGGACTCGATTCCAATCACATTATGATCACGGAGTTCACCAACAACCACAAGCTGGACGTCAAGGAAATTGGGAGGCCATCTTCAAGCTTCATGAGAAAATCGAGCACCTCCAAGCCCAGATCTATGACCTGCAAAATCAAAACTATGAGTATGAATATAGATTCAAGAGGATGGGTTTGGCTGCAGATTTGAGGTTTCAGGAGACTCGATCATCCTTCTATGATGGTGAGCCTATGCCTTGGAAGAAGGACGACAAGCCTACGCCATCAACAAAACCATCAACTTCTTCACCAACAAAGGAGACATAATCACATGGGTATGGGCACTCCCCTTGGAAACTGCCAAGCTTGGGGAAGTGCCCCGGTATTGTATCACCATCACTTCTATCTTTACCGTTTTTCTTAGTTCAATCCTTTTGGTAATATCTTGATCTAGTAGAATAAAGTTTTATTATGATCTAGTTGTGAGTTTTGCTTTATGATCCTTCTATGTAATCGAGTCCGTGAGATATATATAGTAAAGGTTAGTGTTGAGTCAAGGGCTTCATTATTTTTCCATGATATTGAGTGAATAAAATAAAAGATAAAGAAATAAAAGAGATCATATGGATCTTATGGAGAGTAATGAGCTCACATCGAAAAAGTATGATGAATAAAAGCTGTTGAGAGTTGACAAACATAGTTTTGGTCATCGTTGCAATTAATAGGAAGTAATAAAGAAAGAGAGCTCTTCACATATAAATATACTATCTTGGACATCTTTTATGATTGTGAGGACTCATTAAAATATGACATGCTAAAGAGTTGACGTTGCACAAGGAAGATAACGTAATGGGTTATGTTTTCTTACATCTGAGATAAATTATATTGTCATGGATCATCCAACATGACTGAGCTTGCCTTTCCTCCTCATGCTAGCCAAATTCATCGCACCAAGTAGAGATACTACTTGTGCTTCCAAACATCCCTAAACCCAGTTTTGCCATGAGAGTCCACCATACCTACCTATGGATTGAGTAAGATCCTCCAAGTAAGTTGTTATCGGTGCAAGCAATAAAAATTTCTCTCTAAATATGTATGACTTATTAGTGTGGGAGAAAATAAGCTTTATACGACCGTGTGATATGGAAGAAATAAAAGCGACGTACTGCATAATAAAGGTCCATATCACAAGTGGCAATATAAAGTGACGTTCTTTCGCATTAAGATTTTGTGCATCCAACCATAAAAGCGCATGACAACCTCTGCTTCCCTCTGCGAAGGGCCTACCTTTTACCTTTATCTCCTACCTAACATAAGAGTCATGGTGATCTTCACCCTTCCTTTTTACATTTTATCTTTTGGCAAGCACAACATGTTGGAAAGATCGTGGTATATATGGCTAATTGGATGTGAGTTTTCATGAACTATTATTGTTGACATTACCCTTGAGGTAAAACGTTGGGAGGCAAAATTATAAGCCCCTATCTTTCTCTATGTCCGATTAAAACTCCATACCCATAAGTATTGCATGAGTGTTAGCAATTGTTAAAGACTATATGATAGTTTAGTATGTGGACTTGCTGAAAAGCTCTTATATATTGACTCTTCCCTATGTTATGATAAATTGCAATTGCTCCAATGACTGAGATTATAGTTTGTTGGTTTTCAATGAAGTTTATGATTCATACTTGAAATTGTGATTGAATTGTTACTCTAGCATAAGAGATCATATGACAAGCATTATATAAGTTGATGTTCTCATAATGATCATGATGCCCTCATGTCTATATTTTATTTTTATCGACACCTCTATCTCTAAACATGTGGACATATTTTTTGATTTCGGCTTTCGCTTGAGGACAAGCGAGGTCTAAGCTTGGGGGAGTTGATACGTCCATTTTGTGTCATGCTTTTATATCGATATTTGTTGCATTATGGGCTGTTATTACACATTATGTCACAATACTTATACCTATTCTCTCTTATTTTACAAGGTTTACATAAAGAGGGAGAATGTCGGCAGCTGGGATTCTGGGCTGGATAATGATCAAATATTAGAGACCTATTCTGCACAGCTCCAAAAGTCCTGAAACCTCACGGAAATCATTTTCAGAATATATAAAAAATAATGAGTGCAAGAAGTTCGAGAGGGGGGCCACACCCTGCCCACGAGGGTGGGGGGCGCGCCCTACCCCCCTGGGCGCGCCCCCTGCCTGATGGGTCCCCTAGTGGCCCTCCGATGCCCATCTTTTGCTATATGCAGTCTTTCGATGAGGAAAAAATCATAAGCCATCTTTCCAGACGAGACTCGGTTGCCACGAGGCGGAACCTTGTTGGAACCAATCCAGGGCTCTGGCGGAGCTGTTCTGCCGGGGAAACTTCCCTCCGGGAGGGGGAAATCATCGACATCGTCATCACCAACGCTCCTCTCATCGGGAGAGGGCAATCTCCATCAACATCTTCACCAGTACCATCTCCTCCCAAAACCATAGTTCTTGTCTCTAAGTCTGGGATTGGTACGTGTGGGTTCCTAGTAGTGTTGATTACTCCTTGTAGTTGATGCTAGTTGGTTTACTTGGTGGAAGATCATATGTTCAGATCCTATATGCATATTAATACCCCTCTGATTATGAACATGAATATGCTTTGTGAGTAGTTATGTTTGTTCCTGAGGACATGGGAGAAGTCTTGCTATTAGTAGTCATGTGAATTTGGTAATCGTTCTATATTTTGATGAGATGTTTGCTGTCTCTCCTCTTGTGGTGTTATGTGAACGTAGACTACATGACACTTCACCATTATTTGGGCCTAGAGGAAGGCATTGGGAATTAATAAGTAGATGGTGAGTTGCTAGAGTGGCAGAAGCTTAAACCCTAGTTTATGTGTTGCTTCATAAAGGGCTGATTTGGATCCATATGTTTCAATCTATGGTTAGGTCTACCTTAATACTTTTGTTGTAGTTGCGGATGCTTGCAATAGAGGTTAATCATAAGTGGGATGCTTGTCCAAGTAAGGGCAGCACCTAAGCACCGGTCCACCCACATACCAAATTATCAAAGTACCGAACGCGAATCATATGATCGTGATAAAACCTAGCTTGACGATATTCCCATGTGTCCTCGGGAGCGCTTTTCTCTATATAAGAACTTGTGCAGGCTTGTCCTTTGCTACCAAAAGGATTGGGGCATCTTGCTGCACTTTATTTACTTTTGTTACTTGTTGCTCGTTACCAATTATCTTATCACAAAACTATCTGTTACCTATAATATTAGTGCTTGCAGAGAATACCTTGCTGAAAACTGCTTATCATTTCCTTCTGCTCCTCTTTGGGTTCGACACTCTTAATTATTGAAAGGACTACGATACATCCCCTATACTTGTGGGTCATCAATACACTATCATGGAAATCTTTTGTGATTGTGAGCCCTCGTCAAAATATTATATGCCAAAATTGTTGACGTTGGATAAGGAAGACAACGTAGTGGTTTATGTTTGTTCGTATTCACATAGAAGTTATATTGTCATAGATCCTTCAACATGTGGTGCTTGCCCCCCATATTTGCTAGCCAAAAATTCTGCACCAAGTAGAGATACTGCAAACAATGCAAACATAACAGCAATGTGCCAAAACACTATAGTGTGTAAAGAATGAAGAGTATCAATACTTCTTAAACTCCCAAAATTACGGAAAAATACCACACTGTAGAAAATTTATCAGATCTCAATTTTCAAAAAGTTTCAACATTTTATCACATTCTGACTTTTCTAGGGAATTTTTGCAACAGCGATAAACTTTCTGTTTTCAAACAGCAACATGTATACTTGCAAAATAAGCATGACAAAGGCTATCATTGCCAATTTTATTGACATAAAAGATGCAAAACATTAACAAATTAAATTGACGCTCCAAGCAAAACTCATATCATGTGACAAATGAAAACATAGCTCCAAGTGAGGTTACCGATAATGTTGGAGACGAAAGAGGGGATGCCTTCCGGGGCATCCCCAAGCTTAGTTGCTTTTATCTTACTTGAATATTACCTTGGGGTTCCTTGGGAATCCCCAAGCTTAGGGTCTTGTCACTCCTTATTCTCCTCATATCGACATCTCACCCATAACTTGAAAACTTCAATCACACAAAACTTAACGAAACTTCATGAGATAGGTTAGTATGATAAAGAGCAAACCATTTCACTTTGGTACTATCAAAGACAAGATTCATAATTGTTTACACACAATGCCCACTGTAGCATATCATTTCCACAATTTATATTGAGCAATATAAGCCATGGAAACTAGAAAACAAGCAAACTATGCATTGAAAACAGAATCTGTCAAAAACAGAACAGTCTGTAGTAATCTGTACTCCAAATATATTTTTTCTACTCCAAAAATTCTGAAAAATTAGGAAAACCTGGGAAATTTGTCTATAAATCTTATGCAAAAATAATCAGCATTTTATGACACTTCTGTTAAAAATGAGAATTTTTTACCTGAGTGCAAAATTTTCTGTTTTTCAGCAAGATCAAATCAACTATCATCATACACCATCCCAAAAGGTCTTACTTGGCACTTTATTGAAACGAAAGCTATAAAAAATGATTACCATAGTAGCTTAATCATGTGAACACACAAAAACAGTAGGATTAAATGTTGGGTTGTCTCCAAACAAGCGCTTTTCTTTAATGCCTTTTAGCTAGGCATGATGATTTCAATGATGCTCGCATAAAAGATAAGAATTGAAACACAAAGAGAGCATCGTGAAGCATATGACTAGCACATTTAAGCCTAACCCACTTCCTATGCATAGGTATTTTGTGAGCAAAAAAATTATGGGAGCAAGAATCAACTAGCATAGGAAGGCAAAACAAGCAAAAATTCAAGATTTTTGACACATAGAGAGGAAACTTGATATTATTGAGATATGTAGAAGCATATGTTCCTCCCTCATAGTAATTTTCAGTAGAATCATGAATGCATTCAACAATATAACTATCACATAAAGCATTCTTTTCATGATACATAAGCATAGAAATTTTGTTACTCTCCACATCAGCAAAATTATTCTCATGAATAGTAGTGGGAGCAAACTCAACAAAATAACTATCATGGGATTGAAAATTAAAATCATGATGACAAGTTTCATGGTTATCATTATTCTTTATAGCATACATGTCATGACCATAATCATCCTAGATAGCAACTTTGTTATCATTGTCAATTCAATCCTCATCCAAAATGGTGGATTCATCATTAAATAAAGTAATGACCTCTCTGAATCCACTTTCATCATTATAATCATCATAAATAGGAGGCATGCAATCATTATAAAACATTTGCACATAAAATCTTGGGGGACTAAAAATATCATCTTAATCAAACATAGCATCCCCAAGCTTATGGCTTTTCATATCATTAGCATCATGGATATTCAAAGAATTCATACTAGCAACATTGCAATCATGCTCATCATTTATGCCAAACATTTTATTGAATTCTTCTTCTATCAATTGAGCACAATTTTCCTTTCCATCATTTTCATGAAATACATTATAAATATGAATAATATGATGCAACCTCAATTCCTTTTTTGTAGTTTCCTTTTATAAACCAAACTAGTGATAAAACAAGAAACTAAAAGATTCTATTGCAAGATCTAAAGATATACGTTCATGCACTCACCTCCCCGGCAACAGCGCCAGAAAAGAGATTGATGTCTAGTACGTGATTTTACTCTTGTAGATACGTGTTGGGCCTCCAAGCACAGAGTTTTGTAGGACAGTAGCAATTTTCCCTCAAGTGGATGACCTAAGGTTTATCAATCCGTCAGAGGTGTAGGATGAAGATGGTCTCTCTCAAATGACCCTACAACCAAATACAAGAAATATCTTGTGTCAACAACACACCCAATACAATGGCAAATTGTATAGGTGTACTAGTTCAGCGAAGAGATGGTGATAAAAGTGTAATATGGATGGTAGAAATATATTTGTATAATCTGAATAAATAAAAACAGCAAGGTAGAAAATAGTAAACGGGCACAAAAACGGTATTGCAATGCTCGAAAATGTGGCCTAGGGTCCGTACTTTCGCTAGTGCAATCTCTCAACAGTGCTAATGTAATTGGATCATATAACCGTCCCTCAACGTGCAACGAAGAATCACTCCAAAGTTCCTATCTAGAGGAGAACATAAGACGGAATTGTTTGTAGGGTACGAAACCACCTCAAAGTTATTCTCTTCGATCAATCTATCCTAGAGCTCGTACTAAAATAACTCGAAGCTATTCTTTTCGATCGATCTAACCAAGAGTTTGTACTAAAATAACACCAAAGCAAATTCAGATTCATAATATTCAATCCAACACAAAGAACTTCAAACAGTGCCCCAAGATTTCTACCGGAGTAACAAAGACACGAACGTGCATCAACCCCTATGCATAGATTACCCCAATGTCACCTCGGGAATCCACGAGTTCAGTGCCAAAATATATATCAAGTGAATCAATACAATACCCCATTGTCACCATGAGTATTCAATTGCAAGACATATATCAAGTGTTCTCAAATCCATAAAAGTATTCAATCCGATAAAACAAAATCTCAAAGGGAAAACTCAATTCATCACAACAAGATAGAGAGGGGAAAACACCATATGATCTGACTATATTAACAAAGCCCGCGATACATCAAGATCGTGACATCTCAAGAACACGAGAGAAAGAGATAGATTAAACAAATAGCTACTGGTACAAACCCTCAGCCCCGAGGGTGGACTACTCCCTCCTCATCATGGTGGCCGCCGGGATGATGAAGATGGCCATCGGAGATGATTCCCCCCCTCCGGCGGGGTGCCGGAAAGGGTCTAGATTGGTTTTCGGTGGCTATAGAGCCTTGCAGCGGAGAAACTTTTGATCTAGGTTAACCCTGAGGGTTTTCAGAATATTTGTGAATTTATAGTGTAAAGAGGGGGTGCGGGAGGCCACCGAGGTGGGCACAACCCACCTGGGCGCGCCTGGGCCACCAGGCGCGTCCTAGTGGGTTGTGCCCCCCTCGGGGCACCCCCAGGTGCTTCTCTGGCCCATCTTGGGTGCTCTGGTCCATAAAAATCTCCAAAAAGTTTCGCGGTGTTTGGACTCCGTTTGATATTGATTTCCTGCGATGTAAAAAACAAGCAAAAAATAACAATTGGCACCGGGCACTGGGTCAATATGTTAGTCCCAAAAAATGATATAAAGTTGCTATAAAATGATTGTAAAACATCCAAGAATGATAATATAACAGCATGAATACTTCATAAATTATAGATACGTTGGAGATGTATCACCCGCTAAGGCGCCTCTCCCCTCTTCCGAAACCCCGCACTAGCAATGGTGGAACCGAGTAGCGTCCGCCGAAAGAGTGCCTGGAATTCGCACCCCAAAGAGGTAATCAAGCTCATTGTTTCGCGTGTGTACAATCTCAGTACCATGTCGCTCGCTGGGTGCTCGTCGGGGATGTACCATTTACTCAAAGCCCTCGGGGAGGTGCATCGCCACGAGCTATTGTTTATCTCCACCGTCGACCTCCTCCAGCCTCCACGGGGCTACTGTTCATCCACAGTTCACCTCCGCCAGCCTCCACCTACGACTGCTCATCCACGCACTCCTGTTCATCCAGCCTCCACCACTCCTCCACCGGCTACTATTCAACCAGCCCTCTCCACGGGGTCCTGTTCAACCACCCTCCACGGGCTACTGTTCAACCAGCCCTCCACGGGGTCCTATTCATCCAGCCCTCCACAGGGTCCTGTTCATCCACCCCCAACCGGCTCGATCAGGGTCCTGTTCATCCAGCGGCAACGGCCTCTACTACCACGGGGTCCTGTTCATCCAACCCCCACTGGGAACTGTTCATCCACCCCCCCCAACAACGCTCATTGTTCATCAAGAGGCAGCAGGTTCGATCGTCTTTAGTTAGCACCAGTAGCGAAGGAATTGCTCGACCGGGTTCAGTTAAGAGCCAGATCGATCGATCGCTCGGGTTCAGTAACGCATAGCCTGCAGTGCAATCGCACAGGTTCAGTAGGCGAACGCCTCGCTCGGGTTCAGTTAGAGCCCAAAGCCTTGCACCCACGCGGGTACGTGTACGAGAGAAACTCGCATTGCTCGGCCCCCGACCACCCACCATAACCGGCAACTCTCCGATATTTTCCTCGCCCTCGCTTGTACCACGGTTTTTTTCCGTCATGGACGACCCAAAGAATGTCATGCAGTTGCGTCTCTGGCCCT
Organism: Triticum urartu; assembly: GCF_003073215.2. Classification (NCBI taxonomy): domain Eukaryota; kingdom Viridiplantae; phylum Streptophyta; class Magnoliopsida; order Poales; family Poaceae; genus Triticum; species Triticum urartu. The sequence continues at coordinate 415,068,550 of NC_053027.1, read as the reverse complement.
CCCAGGATGAAAAGCCCATTTTCTGTCATGATTTTTTGTTATAGAAGAAGGAGCCCACCACATCTATGATGATACTGGGTTTTGTCACAATTATCGTCATAGAAGTGTCATAAGCATGACAGAAAAAAAAATCGTTCGGCTGAAAATGTCACGGATGTGTCTTTTTTTGTAGTGTTATGACACTTTCCATCATTGTCATATTGCTCTGCATGACCATGTAGTTGACATTGTATTTGTGGCAAAGCCACCTTTCATAACTCTTCCATACATGCCACTCTTGATTCATTGCACATCCCGGTACCCCGCCAGAGGCATTCATATAGAGTCACATATTTTTTTCTAGTATCGAGTTGTAATTTTTGAGTTGTAATCAAATCAAAGTGTGATGATATTCATTATTAGGGCATTGTCCCATGTGAGGAAAGGATGATGGAGACTATGATTCCCCCCCAATCGGGATGAGACTCGGGACAAAAAATTAAAAAAAGGCCAAAAAAGGAGAAGGCCCAAAAAACAAAAACAAAAAAATGAGAGAAAAGAGAGAAGTGGTGATGCTACTATCCTTTTACCACACTTGTGCTTCAAAGTAGCACCATGATCTTCATGATAGAGAGTCTCCTATGTTGTCACTTTCATATACTAGTGGGAATTTTCATTATAGAACTTGCTTGTATATTCCAATGATGGGCTTCCTCAAATTGCCCTAGGTCTTCATGAGCAAGCAAGTTGGATGCACCCCCACTTAGTTTCTTTTTGAGCTTTCATAAACTTATAGCTCTAATGCATCCGTTGCATGGCAATCCCTACTCACTCACATTGATATCTATTGATGGGCATCTCCATAGCCTGTTGATACGCCTAGTTGATGTGAGACTATCTCCTTGTTTTTGTCTTCTCCACAACCACAGTCTATTCCACCTATAGTGTTATGTCCATGGTTCATGCTCATGTACTGCGTGAAAGTTTAAAAAGTTTGAGAAAATCAAAAGTATGAAACAATTGCTTGGCTTGTCATTGGGGTTGTCCATGATTTGAATATTTTGTGTGATGAAGATGGAGCATAGCCACACTATATGGTTTTGTAGGGATAACTTTCTTTGGCCATGTTATTTCGAGAAGACATGAATGTTTTATTCGTATGCTTGAAGTATTATTGTTTTTATGTCAATACTGAACTTTTGTTTTCAATCATACGGATTTGAACATTCATGCCACAATAAAGAAATTACATGGATACATATGTTAGGTAGCATTCCACATCAAAAATATTGTTTTTATCATTTACCTACTCGAGGACGAGCAGGAATTAAGCTTGGGGATGCTTGATACGTCTCCAACATATCTATAATTTTTTATTGTTCCATGCTATTACATTATCTATCTTGGATGTTTTATATTCATTTATATGCTATTTTATATGATTTTTGGGACTAACCTATTAACCTAGAGCCCAGTGCCAGTTTCCGTTTTTCCTTGTTTTTCAGTTTTGGAGAAAAGGAATATCAAATGGAGTCCAAATGAGCTGAAAATTTATGATGTTTTATTATGGATCGGAAGAAGCCCCCGAAGCAAAAGAGTTGGGCCAGAAGAGTCCTGAGCCAACCACAAGGTTGGAGGGCGTGCCCTACCCCCCCCCCCTTGGCGCGTCCTCCGTCCTTGTCGTTGACTCGTGGACCCCCCCTGACTTGTTCTTGATGCCAAAAATTCCTATAAATATAGAAACCACCAGAAATAAACCTAGATCAGGAGTTCCACCGCCGCAAGCCTCTGTAGCCATGAAAAGCCAATCGGGAGCCCGTTCTAGCACCCTGTCGGAGGGTGGAATCATCACCGGTGGCCATCTTCATCATCCTGGCGCTCTCCATGACGAGGAGGGAGTAGTTCACCCTCGGGGCTGAGGGTATGTACCAGTAGCTATGTGTTTGATCTCTCTCTCGTGTTCTTGATTTGGCACAATCTTGATGTACCGCGAACTTTGCTATTATAGATGGATCTTATGATGTTTCTCCCCCTCTACCTTCTTGTAATGGATTGAGTTTTCCCTTTGAAGCTATCTTATCAGATTGAGTCTTTAAGGATTTGAGAACACTTGATGTATGTCTTGCATGTGCTTATCTGTGGTGACAATGCGATGTTCACGTGATCTACTTGATGTATGTTTTGGTGATTAACTTGCGGGTTCTGTGACCTTGTGAACTTATGCATATGGGTTGGCACACGTTTTCGTCTTGACTCTCCGGTAGAAACTTTGGGGCACTCTTTGAAGTTCTTTGTGTTGGTTTGAATAGATGAATCTTAGATTGTGTGATGCATATCGTATAATCAAACCCAACGATACTTGTGGTGACATTGGAGTATCTAGGTGACATTAGGGTTTTGGTTGATGTGTATCTTAAGGTGTTATTTTAGTACGAAATCTAGGGCTGTTTGTGGCACTTATAGGAATAACCCAGCAGATCGATCAGAAAGAATAACTTTGAGGTGGTTTCATACCCTACAATAATCTCTTCGTTTGTTCTCTACTATTAGTGACTTTGGAGTGACTCTTTGTTGCATGTTGAGGGATTGTTATATGATCTAATTATGTTATCATTGTTGAGAGAACTTGCACTAGTGAAAGTATGAACCCTACACTACTGCAGGATGCTGCTAACGTGACACTATGATCAGAGACCCTTCGACGAAACTGTGTGCGATGCCATAATCACAAATGGTGGTGTAAAAACCCATCAAAAAAGGAGCAAAACATTTGCAATGGAGGATGCATCAAACACGGTTCAGATTTTAGTTGCGTGTGCGATGCAGGGCATACGGTTCAGTTCAATTAACTGTTTGCGATGAGGAGGAACAAAAGAAACGGGCCAGATGAAGGTGTGTGCGATGTACAACATACGGTTCACTCGGATGAACTATTTGTGATTAGGCAACACAAAAAAGGACAAAGAGTCACCCTTTTTACCCACGCCTTCTTCCTCCTTGCTTATCCATTCTCGCGTACTCGAGCTCCAGCGCCCAAGTTCGCGTATTTCTTCTCAAACCACTCCAAGCATGTCCGGGGCGGGAGGCAAGTGGATGGTCTCCTCCCTCACGGAGGAGCACATCGCAAAGCTATAGGAAGGCGGATATCTGGCCGCGGACATCGGGCACCGGCTGCCAGATGCGGGGCAGATCATCCCTACGCCCGCACCCCATGAGAGGGTAGTTTTCCTTACCCACTTTGTCTGCGGACTGGGATTTCCCCTTCACCCATTTGTCTGCGGTCTCATGTTCTACTACGGGATGGATTTTCATGATCTGGCCCCCAATTTCATCCTCAACATCTCGGCATTTATCGTCGTGTGCGAGGCCTTCCTCCGCATCAGGCCCCACTTCGGCCTGTGGCTGAAGACCTTCAATGTCAAACCGAAGGTGGTGGTCGGCCAGCAAGCGGAGTGCGGAGGCGCCATGGTTGGCAAAATACCTAACGTCACCTGGCTCGAAGGCTCCTATGTGGAGACCATAAAGGGGTGGCAATCGGGGTGGTTCTACATCACCGAGCCACGCGACACCAACTGGATGGCGGCCCCCGAATTTCGATCCAGAATCCCCACACGGCTCACCTCCTGGAAAGAGAAGGACATGTCCTAGGGTTCCCTGGTAGAGCTGACCGAACTCCAGACCTGCGTCAAGAACATGATGAGCAAGAAAATCAAGCTCGTCAACCTGGTCCAGGTCATTCTCTTCCGCCGGATCCTCCCGTGTCAACGACGGGCATTCAATTTGTGGGAGTTCGACCCGGCCAAGCACCAGACGCTACGAGAGCTCTTCGACACAACGCACAAGGATGTCTGGAAGGTGCTGTTCAAGGGCACCGAGGTACCTCCTCCCCTTAATGAGGACCGCGGACTCAGTGCAAAGCGCCATGCCAATCCCGTAAGTTTTTATGTCTCACAGGATATTTATTTGCACCAGTTTAATCATGTGCGGGATCTAAGCTTCCATGCCATTAACAGGACTGGGTAGAGACAGCGGAGTAGCTCAATTGCCCAGCCCCTCTGCCTGAAGATCCTGCAGATGCTCTCCTAACGGAGATGCTGATTCTGGCGCCTTACGAGGTGCCGGTGAAGAAGGCCCAGAAGAAGGCCACGGGCACCCGAAAGGGTCTCCGGCGCAAGGTTATATCGGACTCATCGTATGATAACTCCGAAGTGCACTCCTCCCACAAAAACGAGGAGGAGGAAGAGAAAAGTTCTCCCCCAGCCGGGGGAGATAAGAAAAGGAAAGACGCCCCAATCGGGGAGGCCGAAGGGTCCAAGAAGGGAAGGACCCTCCTTCCGGACTGCTCCACAACGGCCGCCTACAACGACGATGAATGGTTACCCAGGGACAAGCCCCTGGCGAAGTCGTAAGTATCCCGATACCATAGTAATTCATGGTATGTTTTATTGCACTGCTTCTCCTTACGCCAAATATAATTATGCAGTCCGTCCCGAGCCCGTCTCGACGTATCTTCGTCGGACGGTTCTTTGGACTCGTCGGATATGAATAGCGATTCACTTCCGACCGCCTCCACCCCTTGCCCTACGGACAACGTCGAGGTGTTGTCTCAAAAGGCACCGAGCCGAGGGGAGGTAGTCCTGGGGACGCCTCGAGGCGACCTTTCGGACCCTGGGCGCAAAGGGAGCAAGACCCCCACGGGCTCCAAGTTCGGCCCCCAGCCGAACACTGCACCGAAACCTTCGTGGTTCCGGACTCCGGCAGGTGATCCCCCGTTAAGAGGGGCAAGCCGCCCGTGTCGGTGGCCTCTATCATCCAGAGGCACCGAACAACTTGCTGGAAGCGCTTCGCGGCGCTTCCATCGACGAAGAGCACCGCACTATCATGAGTGTGGCGATCGAGAAAGTTCAGTCCGCCAAAAACGGACTAACCGAAGCTTGTGCTAGCCTCCTAACAGGCTTTGAGGTAAGCAATCAAAATATAGGAAAACATTACCGCATAGACAGTAGCCCCTGATGCTCTGTTTGGCATTCACGAAGAAAGGCCGGATAGAGGATCAAATAATGACTCAGGAGTCTAATCAGAATATGTCTGTGTGCATGTGTAGGCTTCACTGCTGGCCGCTGTCGCACGTACTGCGGAGGTTGCTGCACTGAAGCAGGACCTGGAGCGGTCCGAGGATGAGTTCGGCCTTACCAAGAGGCGGCTCGAGGAGAGCAAAGGTAAGAAATACCTTGTCTATACATTAAAAAGAAGCTCGGTTTGTAAAGTAATAGGATCATCATGAATTTGCCAAGGGCCACGACCGAGGTGGCGACCCTGAAGAAGGCACTGTCCGAGGCCGAAGACAAAGCGGCCAAGGAGCGCATTGAGCGGGAAAAGCCAGAAGCCCGGGTAGGCGAGGTGCAGCAAGAGCTCGAGGCTCTCCCCAGAAAACATGAGTCCTTGGAGCTTGACTCTAAGACGCGAGAGTCCGAGCTTGCGAAGGCACTTGAAAGCGCACGGAGTGCCAAGGCTGAAGCCCACAAGGCCCTCCAGGAGATTTATGCGGTGATGAAGATAGCAGCGGGTAAGGCATTCATTATACAAAGCAAGCATGTGAAGGAAACTTTCCTTTTAGTTACCCAAGTTCGGAGCTCTCCAGGAGCGTTTGCAGATCTTCCCCGCAGTGTACTGGATGCCGCGGAGTTTTACCGAGCTGAGGAGGGGAGCTCGACGGAAAAGTTGTTCTGGTCTCAGTATACTGGGACCGAACACCCAATGCCCGTGAGTGACCAGCTGAAGCAACTGATCGAGCTTCACAAGGAGGCCGAACAGGCCATGAAGGGTCTTATAGTCCGGATGTGGCCTAGCGATCCCCTGCCTAGCAGCTACTTCGTTTTGGTGAGGCGGCTTGTGGATGCCTGCCCACGGCTTGAAGTCATAAAGCGGTCCGTCTGCATCGAGGGTGCGCGCAGGGCTTTTGCCCGGGCGAAGGTGCACTGGGAGAAGCTGGATGCCGTAAAGCTGGTGAAGGAGGGTCTGCCAGAGGGCAAGGAGCATCGCTACCCCGAAATGTATTATCACGGTGTCCTGAAGGGTTCCCACCTTGTGGCGGAGGAATGTGCCAGAGATGTAGTTTTTGAATGAACATGCTCATGTGATCCTGTAATTTGAAACGAGTTCATTTGCGCTATGCAACACTTTTTGAATTTAAAATATTACCTTCTGTGCGGCCGTTTATAAAATCTGAGAGTTGGCTAGTCGTCGGCTTCTGCCCCCATGTAACTAGTACTGGGGTGTTCGGGATAAACCTGATCACTCTTTATCCCAATTTTGGATCCTTCGAGGGAGGTGTTCAGCACAACGAACTAGGCAATCGGACTATAAGGCTTTATCACTCTCACTTAGCCATAGAATTCTACAATTTTAAATTTTGGCGAAGCCCCTAGTATTTGGAAGGCCGAATTTGGGGCGCTATATATGCCTAAGTCGGGCAAGGCCGACTCCTCGCACGAAGCGGAAAAAGTCTTGAAGGACTTGAGACCTCGCGAACAGCGACCAACTCTCACCTTATCATGACAGTCAGTTTTCGGCTGGGGGTTCCCTTGTACGTCTTAGCATCTTGCCTCCTTGGTTGTTCCTTCCCGTATTGTGTCCGGCAATCGTACTGCCGGAAAGGGCTTCCGGAGGGTAAGGTCCTGAAAGAGAAAAAATGATAAAGGTATGCAGCCCCTAGGGAGGTTAAGCCGCATTGCGGGACGTGCCCTGATCGTGCCCCCGCCTATGCCCATGGTATTTTCAGTGTGTAATTGTGTACCCGTGGCACGGATTTCATTGCTTGACTGGGACTGGGACGGGGGCCGAATTGCTAGGCGAGCTCTGAACGTAACAGGCGATCCTGTTGCAGTTTACTCCGGACTCGCTTGACAGTGTCCGGGGGCTGTATCACCGAATTGGTGGTTTGCCTTAAAAGGCTGCTTTGTGCTTCTGCTGCGAGGGCCGCAGTGTGCTCTTTCGTGCGGAGCGAGCATTCTGTGTTTCCATTGACTGTTATGACCCCCTAGGTCCTGGCATCTTGAGCTTGAGGTATGCGTAATGCGGTACCGCATTGAATTTTGCAAATGCGGTTCGCCCGAGCAGTGCGTGATAGCCACTGCGGAATAGGACGATATCCAAGATTAACTCCTCGCTTCCGAAGTTGTCCGGAGATCTGAAGACCACTTCGAGTGTGATTGAGCCCGTGCAATGGGCCTCTACATCTGGGATGACGCCCTTAAAGGTGGTTTTGGTGGGTTTGATCCTCGAGGGATCTATACCCATTTTGCGCATTGTATCCTAATAGAGCAGGTTCAGGCTGCTGCCGCCATCCATAAGGACTCGAGTGAGGTGAAATCCATCGATGATGGAGTCTAGGACCAGTGCGGCGGATCCGCCATGACGGATACTAGTGGGGGGGTCCCTGTGATTGAAGGTGATCGGACAAGCGGACCATGGGTTGAACTTTGGGGCGACGGGCTCCATCGCATAGACGTCCCTTAGTGCATGCTTCTGTTCCCTCTTGGGAATGTGGGTTGCGTATATCATGTTCACCGTCATCACTTGTGGGGAGAACCTCTTCTGTCCTCCCGTGTTCGGCGGCTGGGGCTCCTCCTCGTCATCACTATGCAGCCCCTTGTCCTTGTTTTCGGCATTCAACTTGTCGGCCTGCTTGAACACCCAGCATTCTCTGTTGGTGTGATTGGCTGGCTTATCGGGGGTGCCGTGAATTTGACACGAGCGATCAAGTATGTGATCCAAACCGGACGGGCCTGGAGTACTTCTTTTGAATGGCTTTTTCCGCTGACCGGATCTAGAGCCTCTGAATCCGGCATTGGCTGTCGTATCATCGGTGTTATCATCGTCGTTGTGGCAGTTTTGTCTGTTACGACGTGGTCTGCCATTGGCATCTTTGGTATCCGAAGTGCCAAGATTCCTTGATGTGTTGTTGCTGCGAGCCATCCAACTATCCTCGCCCGCGCAAAAGCGGGTCATGAGTGTCGTGGGGGCTGCCATAGACTTCGGCTTCTCCTGGCCGAGGTGCCGGGCGAGCCACTCGTCACGGATGTTATGCTTGAATGCCGCTAAGGCCTCTGCATCCGGACAGTCGACAATTTGGTTTTTCTTAGTTAGGAACCATGTCCAGAATTGCCTGGTCGATTCCCCTGGCTGCTGAGTTATATGGCTCAGGTCATCAGCATCCGGTGGTCGCACATAAGTGCCCTGGACGTTGTCAAGGAATGCGTCTTCCAAATCCTCCCAACTGCCGACGAAGTCTGCTGGCAAGCTATTCAGCCAATGCCAAGCTGGTCCTTTGAGTTTGAGTGGGAGGTACTTGATGGCATGCAGATCATCACCGCAAGCCATGTGGATGTGGAGGAGGAAATCCACAATCCATACCGCGGGATCTGTTGTACGATCATACGATTTGATATTTACGGGTTTAAAACCCTCCGGGAATTCGTGATCCATAACTTCATCAGTGAAGCATAGGGGGTGTGCGGTGCCTCTGTGCCGAGTGAAAGTGCAACTATCCCTGGGTGGTTTTGGTAATTCCTAACAACATATAGCTCATTGAGCTAACATTATTCCAAGATTAATATTTCAGGAAAAGCTCAATGAATGGCATTGCATGGATGAGGAAAGTGGATCCCTAAAAATTCTAAGGACAAAAAGTTTGGCTCAAGCTTGAAGCTCAAGACTCTACATTTTATATTTTAGTGATCCAAGATCACATTGAATCTATAGGAAAAGCCAATACTATCAAGGAGGGATGAGGTGTTTCTTAATGGCTTGCTTGCTCAAAATGCTTAGTGATATGCTCCAAAACCCTCAACTACCTTCCCGCATCCACATATGACCTAAACCAAAAGTCAAACTCGGCCCCACCGATTCTTTCTATCCGGCGCCACCGAGTTTCAAATGTCATAGCCACTGCCACAAACCCTAGGCAAATCGGTCTCACTGATAGGGATCTCGGTCACACCGAGATGGGATTGTAATCTCTCTGTTTCCCTTCGTAATGTTTCGGTCTTGCCGAGATGAGCGATCGGTCCCACCGAGATTGCAATGTAAACTCTCTGTTTCCCTTTTGTAACATTTCGGTCACACCGAGATGAGTGAATCGGTCCCACCGAGTTTACCTGACAAACTCTCTGGTTAGCTCAAAATCGGTCCCACCGAGTTTGTGTAATCGGTCAGATCGAGATTACATTATGCCCTAACCCTAACCATATCGGTCCTACCGAGTTGCATCTCAGTCCCACCAAAAATCCTATCGATCACTAGGTTTGTTGAATCGGTCCGACCGAGTTTAACCATTCGGTCCCACCGAGTTTGGCAAATTGTGTGTAACGGTTAGATTTTGTGTGGAGGCTATATATACCCCTCCACCCACTCTTCATTCATGGAGAGAGCCATCAGAACATACCTACACTTCCAATACACATTTTCTGAGAGAGAACCACCTACATTTGTGTTGAGGTCAATATATTCCATTCCAACCATATGAATCTTGATCTCTAGCCTTCCCCAAGTTGCTTTCCACTCAAATCTTCTTTCCACCAAATCCAAATCCTGTGAGAGAGAGTTGAGTGTTGGGGAGACTATCATTTGAAGCACAAGAGCAAGGAGTTCATCATCAACACACCATTTGTTACTTCTTGGAGAGTGGTGTCTCCTAGATTGGCTAGGTGTCACTTGGGAGCCTCCGACAAGATTGTGGAGTTGAACCAATGAGTTTGTAAGGGAAAGGAGATCGCCTACTTCGTGAAGATCTACCGCTAGTGAGGCAAGTCCTTCATGGGCGACGGCCGTGATGGAATAGACAAGTGTCGGTGTCAAAACCGGCGGATCTCGGGTAGGGGGTCCCGAACTATGTGTCTAGGCGGATGGTAATAGGAGACAAGGGACACAATGTTTTACCCAGATTCGGGCCCTCTTGATGGAGGTAAAACCCTACGTCCTGCTCGATTAATATTGATGATATGGGTAGTACAAGAGTAGATCTACCACGAGATCAAGGAGGCTAAACCCTAGAAGCTAGCCTATGGTATGATTGTTGTATGATGAAGTTGTCCTACGGACTAAAATCCTCCGGTTTATATAGACACCGGGGAGGGTTAGGGTTACACCAAGTCGGTTACAATGGTAGGAGATCTTGAATATCCGCATCGCCAAGCTTGCCTTCCACGCCAAGGAAAGTCCCATCCGGACATGGGACGAAGTCTTCAATCTTGTATCTTCATAGTCCTGGAGTCCGGCTGAAGGTATAGTCCGGCTACCCGAACACCCCCTAATCCAGGACTCCCTCAGTAGCCCCCGAACCAGGCTTCAATGACGACGAGTCCGGCGCGCAGATTGTCTTCGACATTGCAAGGCGGGTTCTTCTCCAAATTCCGTGTACCTGCTGAATAATGTCTGATTTTTGTAATGTAGCGCACCTTGGCTTCCACGCCCAATAATGGCCGTCTTCCACGTATCAAACGAATGCGAAAGGTCGGGGTATTTTTACATTCACACCCCTAGCTGCATAAACGAGCCGCCTATTTAATGGGATGGGGATTCAGATCCAAACCACACCTTCTCCTCTCCGCGAGTAATCATCAGAGCGCCTCCAGCAAAGGTCCATTCCAACATGGCCAGCCGTCGCAGCTCCTCCTCTCGCCCTTCTAGTCCTAAACCTGGAGACTGGGAGAGGTGCTCCATCCCGCACAGCGAGCTAGTGTCGCTTCAGGCCAAGGGATTTCTCCCTCAGGCCTATATGGTCCCAGTCCGAGCCGGACTCGCAACCTATAATGGTGGAGAGCAAGCGGAGAGCACCCCCAATCCCTCCAATGGAGAGCAGGTGTGCCTCATCCCTTATCTCATAAGAGGACTTGGATTTCCAATTCATCCATTTCTCCGTGGGCTTCTGGAGTTCTACGGCCTCCAGCTGCACAATCTCACGCCCGGCTCTATATTGCATATCGCGGGCTTCGTCGCCCTTTGCGAGCTATTCCTGGGTGTTGAGGCTCATTTCGCGCTGTGGAAGAGGTTATTCTGCCTGGTGCCCCGCTCTAAGGAGGGGTCAATGTATCAAGTGGGCGGAGCCGAAGTGTGGCGCATCGCTGGGACCGGATATCTATCCGGAACCCCAAAGAAGGCGTCCGAAGACTGGCCTTCGGAATGGTTTTATATAGAGGACGTCCCGCTACCGGATCCTGTTCGGATCAGCCTCCCTGAGTTCGACAGTGCTCCCTTAAAGAAGCGCCTGAGCTAGCGTCCACGGAGCCCTCAAAGGGAAGGTGACAGGGACATCATTTACCTGATGGGCCGAATAAGATTGTTAGCCCATTCCGGACTGACCATGATAGGGGTTATGGCCGAATGCATAATGCGGGGGGTGCAACCACTTCAGTATAGAAGCCACCCCATGTGGGACTTCAACAGGGAGGACGACGCCACCCGCTACGGCCGTAAGGAGCCGGATTCGGCTGCCGCTCTACTAAAGATCTTGTCCACTTTGTATAAGGGAGAAGAGGAGGAATTTCTCCGCGTCAACCCACAGGGTGGATTCTCTATGCACAATCCACCAAGCTGGGTAAGCGGCCGCATTTACTTGCCCATCCATTTTGTATTCCCATTGTTAAATATTTAGTCTAACGACTTCAACGCAGGAACTGCGCCGGGCTGTTAAGGAAATAAACAGCCCTCCTCCACAACCCGAGGACCCAGGAAGGTCCCTCGACCCGGCATCTCAAGAGGATCCGGACATATCTGTGGAGCTGATTGATGGAGTGTTCCATCAATTGAGCAAGGAAAACGCCTTGGTGGCCATTACGGCTGATTACCCAGGGCTAAACCCGGCCTCCCAGGTAACTGAGATCGAAGTCCCAGTACCGCGAATAGGTGTCCGCCCTCTCGTGTTTGCAGTTTTGTGATTACAACCGAGCTTTGCAGGGGAGGTTTTTGAGACGGGAGGCCGAACCTGTGGCGGCAAGCCAACGAGGGGCAGCAGGGCCCCATGGGCAGAAAAGAGGTGCGGTCCGGACCGAGGCGTCAGCGCAAAGGTATGGCGCGCCCCCTTATCCCAGGTGTTACACCTGCGAGGCATATTAACACTCGTGCTCTCTTCAGGACAAAGAGACCTCGCCGGACAATACCCGGAGAGGCTGCCAACCGCGCCTCCACCAGCCAGGCTCCAAAGCCTGGTCCGGAGGCGGAGGCAAACACAAGGCGCGCACCGGACGCTCCTCCGATGGAGGATGTGGACAGGTTGTCTGCCACCAACTCTGAGGTGGAGAGTGCCATGAACCACAGGCGTCGCCGGACAATCCTTCGCGACACTTGTTTCTCCCAAGAGGCATTAGATACCTTTAATTCGGGAGATGCATACCTCCGTGCCGCTCAAAATGGTCTAGCCAGAGCCACGGAGCAATATGTAAAAGACATACGGGTAAGAAAATTTTGGTAATTATATATATATATACCAGTAGCCCCCGAGACTTGAAACAGTTAGAGTAACTGATTTAAGGATCATTTGTTATGCAGGTTCTTACAAAGAAGAATACCGTACTGTCCCAGGAGCTGGAAGAGTGCAAAGCCCAACTGGATGCCGCGCTAGCCGCGGTAGCGGAGCCCAAAGAGACCCCCTCTGGTAAGATACACTTTGAAAGATTAGTATCTTGTGAAGTTCGACGTGGGTATAAATCTGACAAATCATATTGCAGATGGCGCCGGACTGGATCCGGAGAGGCAACAACTCTTACGCCGGCAAAAGGCCGGTGAGAGTATGCTGACAAGGGTGAGGGGGGAGAAGAATGATCTTCAGGACGCCAACACTAAGCTGGACGTTGAACTTAAAGATGTTCGTGGCCAGCTGTCGGACTCCACTAAGGAGAATCAGCGGCTTCGACGCGGCATATTTAGTAAGTGCTTAAGCGAATCTTTGAAAGAAAAGGGTTCACGAGGAAGTCGACTAATAGAGTAATGTATGTAGGTATGCTAACGGGTCGTCCTGCAGAGGAGATGCCCGGTTCTACGGGTGACCTTCTTCCCGAGCTCTCGCAACTGCACGAGCTAGTTCGGCAGGCGATGCGAGGCGTTTCCCAAGCCTTATGGCCTTCCCACTCCATGCCCGAGGGCCTTGGAGAGCTTTCGGAGAAGCTTAAGGGAGCTCGGCGGCGCTTCCGGTTGTGGAAGATATCGGCCTGCCGACAAGGCGCTAGGGAGGCCTGGGCCATGGTGAAGACGCAGTACACGAAGTATGACCCAAACCACATGGCCGAGGTCGGACCTGTGGGGCCTGACGGGAAGGAGATCCCTGTAAGCTTAGTGTACGGCCAAGTAGAATTGGCCGCAAAGTATTCCCAGCAGGACTGTAAGTTAGACAGCCTGTTAGATGGTATTGAAGAGGAATACAATCCGTCAGAGTGACTATGTAATTTTTAATTGACATGTGTAATGCCTTCTAGCCGGATTGTAGATTGTTTGTCGTTGCCGACCTTTTCGCTTCAACCTTAGGACCTGACGGTCCGGAGTGTGTCCGAATACCCTACCGGTTATGTAAGAACCGGGGTATGCATGGAGACCAAGCGTAGGGGTCATTAGTGCTTTATCAGACAAGTGCCCAACTAGTTATGTTATATTACATGGTTAGTAAGAAACATTTTCCAGAGAGAATAGTTCCGTTAGGGGTTTCTTTCTCTAGGAGGCATGCCCTAAAGTGCATGTCCAGACTACAAACGCAGGAAAATCATCTGGGGGCATATATATAAATAAGTAAAAAAGGTCATCTTTTAGTTCACCGACCAAATATTCCCTTAAGAATGCTAGCTTTCGGCTTCACCCAGTCTGGGGTACACATCCGGCTGATCCGGCAGTAACAATCGCAGAGGTGCTCCCTTTACCACCTAGCCGAACAATCGGGAACGTAGGGGTAAGCACTGGAGCCAGGCAACCCAGCTTGGCCAAAACTTAAGTCATATCGATGCATATAATGGTGAAGAAAAGGTACATGCGGAAGTTTGACACATGTGGTGGGCGTGAAGCCCGAGTAAATAAGCTTATGTTAAAGAAGCCCCCTGGTTTAATGAGCGCAAGTAGCACGTCACTTGAGGAGCCTTTAAGGGCTATAAAAGAAAAGAGGGGAAGGAGAGAAATGTGAGACAGAAAATGTAAAAAATGGACAGAGGAAGGAGACAAACACAGAGTCCGGCGCTAGGCATAGAATCTTCGGAGACGGGCTGCGTTCCATGGGTTCGGCTCGAGTCGGTTATCCGACGCATCTCGCAGGCAGTATGCTCCACCAGTCAGGACTTGGTCGATTATGAAGGGACCTTCCCACTTGGGCTTCAGCTTGTCCTTTTTCTTGTCTGGCAGGCGTAGAACTAATTCACGGACGTTGTAGTTTTTGGCCCGCACTTCTCTGCTTTGATATCTTCAAGCCTGCTGTTGATAGAATGCGGAACGGGCTTGTGCCACGTCGCGCTCCTCCTCTAAGGCGTCCAAACTGTCCTGCCGATCGAGCTCGGCTTCCCTTTCTTCGTACATGCGCACTCGAGTGAGTCATGAATTATGTCGCAGGGCAAGACTGCCTCTGCGCCATACACCATAAAAATGGTGTGTATCCGGTGGTGCGATTCGGCATGGTCCGCAGCCCCCAGAGTACGGAGTCGAGCTCCTCTACCCAGTGCGTATTAGATTCCTTGAGGGACCGCACTAATTTGGGTTTGATGCCGCTCATGATTAGACCATTTGCACGTTCGACCTGACCGTTAGTTTGTGGGTGATAGACGGAAGCGTAATCGAGCTTGATGCCCATGTTTTTGCACAAGAGTTTTACCTCATCGGCCGTAAAGTTCGTGCCGTTATCGGTGATGATGCTGTGGGGGATGCCATAACGGTGTACGACCCTGGATATAAAGTCTATCACAGGTCCGGATTCGGCCGTCTTAACAGGCTTGGCTTCTATCCATTTGGTGAACTTATCCACCATGACCAGTAAGTATTTTTTTCTTGTGGGTTCCGCCTTTAAGGGGTCTCACCATGTCAAGCCCCCAGACCGCGAAAGGCCAAGTGATGGGGATAGTTTGGAGGGCGGTGGGTGGCATATGGCTTTGGTTTGCAAAAAGATGGCAACCGACGCATTTTTGGACCAAGTCATGAGCGTCCGCCCGGGCCGTTGGCCAATAAAAGCATGTACGGAAAGCCTTGCTTACAAGGGACCGGGCTGCGGCGTGATGGCCACCGAGTCCGGCATGAATTTCAGCCAGCAGGTTCCGCCCTTCCTCTTCGGAGATGCACCTTTGAAGGACTCCGGTAGTGCTTTTCTTATAAAGTTCTCCCTCATGGACTTTATAGGCTTTAGATCGCCGCACTATACAGTGTGCCTCATTTTGGTCCTCTGGGAGTTCCTGCCTAGTAAGGTAGGCTAGGAATGGTTCTATCCACGGGGCGATAACGGCCATTAGTACATGGGCCGAGGTTGTGATTTCATTGGCAGAGCCTCCGATTATGTCTGATTGTTCGGCGTCGGACAGTGCGGTTGGGTCCGGGCTAATATTGCCATGTTCCCCTTCCCATACTACGGATGGCTTGAACAGCCTTTCCAGGAAGATGTTGGGGGGGACTGCATCGCGTTTTGCACCGATGCGTGCCAGGACGTCTGCCGCCTGATTGTTTTCTCGGGCTATATGGTGAAATTCGAGCCCCTCAAACCGAGCTGACATTTTGAGGACGGCGTTGCGGTAAGCTGCCATTTTTGGATCCTTGGCATCGAAGTCTCCATTTATTTGGGATATCGCAAGGTTCGAATCCCCGCGCACCTCTAGGCGTTGAATACCCATGGATACTACCATCCGGAGACCATGTAAAAGGGCCTCATATTCGGCTGCATTGTTGGAGTCCGTGTACATAATCTGGAGTACATATTGAACTGTGTCTCCTGTGGGGGACGTCAAAACGACGCCGGCCCCTAGTCCGGCCAACATTTTGGAACCGTCGATGTGCATGATCCAGTTTGAATATGTGTCGTACTCTTTAGGGATTTCGGCCTTCGTCCATTCTGCGACGAAGTCGGCCAAAACTTGCGACTTGATAGCCCGTCGTGGCCTATAAGTTATGTCGAACGGGAGGAGCTCGATGGCCCATTTTGCAATCCGGCCCGTTGCGTCACGGTTGTTTATAATATCGTTGAGTGGTACTTCCGATGCTACTGTGATTGAACACTCTTGAAAGTAGTGTCGTAGCTTCCGGGATGCCATGAATACCGCATATGCAATCTTTTGATAATGTGGGTACCGTGATTTGCATGGGGTGAGGACAGTGGACACATAGTAAACTGGCTTTTGAAGGGAGAATTTGTGTCCGTCCGTTTCCCGCTCGACGACGAGTACTGCGCTGACAACTTGATGGGTTGCTGCAATGTACAATAGCATTGGTTCGCCGATGTTTGGCGTGGCCAGGACAGGGTTTGTTGCTAATATGGCTTTTATTTCCTTGAGTCCGGCCGTGGCGGCATCCGTCCACTCGAAGTATTCGGTGCGCCGAAGGAGGCGATAGAGGGGTAGCGCATTTTCTCCCAAACAGGAGATAAAGCGGCTTAGAGCCGCCACGCATCCGGTTAATTTTTGTATTTGTTTGAGGTCCTTTGGGATATCCGATTGTGACAAAGCTCGGATCTTGGCTGGATTTGCTTCGATTCCTCTACCAGATACAATGAAGCCCAAGAGCTTTCCGGCTGGAACGCCGAAAATGCATTTTTCTGGATTTAGCTTGATGTCATATGCTCGGAGGTTGTCAAATGTAAGCCTCAAGTCATCTACTAGAGATTTGACATGTCTTGTTTTTACGACCACATCATCCACGTATGCCTCTACTGTTTTGCCGATCTGGTTTGCCAGACATGTTTGAATCATGCGCTGATATGTTGCACCGGCGTTTTTGAGCCCAAAAGGCATTGTGTTGAAGCAGAATGGACCGTATGGGGTGATGAATGCCGTTGCGGCTTGGTCTGACTCGGCCATCTTGATTTGATGGTAACCGGAGTATGCGTCGAGGAAGCACAACGAATCGTGTCCTGCAGTGGCATCGATAATTTGATCGATGCGGTGGAGGGGGAAGGGATCCTTTGGGCAAGCCTTGTTCAGGTCTTTGAAGTCAACGCACAGGCGCCAGGATTTGTCCTTCTTTGGTACCATCACCAAATTTGCTAGCCAGTCCGGATGTTTTATATCTCTGATGAATTCGGCCTCCAATAGTTTGGCTAGCTCCTCTCCCATTGCCTGTCTCTTGGGCTCAGAGAAACGCCGAAGGGCTTGTTTGATAGGTTTGAATCCTTTTAGGATATTTAAGCTGTGTTCGGCCAGCCTGCGTGGGATTCCTGGCATGTCTGAAGGGTGCCAGGCAAAAATGTCCCAGTTCTCCCGTAGGAATTCTCGCAGTGAGGCGTCTACATCGGGGTTTAATCGTGCCCCGATGGAAGCTATTTTATTGGGGTCCGTTGGATGGACCTGGAATTTGACTATTTCATCCGCTGGTTTAAAGGAGGTGGACTTGGATCTTTTGTCGAGTATCACATCGTCCCTGTTTACTGTGGAGCGCAGCGTAGTCAGTTCCTCAGCCACTAGGGCTTCGGACAGTGCCTCAAGGGCCAATGCGGCTGTCTTGCTTTCGGCGCGGAGTGCTATGTCCGGATCACTAGCGAGAGTGATGATTCCGTTCGGCCCGGGCATCTTGAGCTCCATGTACCCGTAATGGGGTATTGCTTGGAAGATTGTAAACGCTTCCCGCCCCAGCAAAGTGTGGTATCCGCTACTGAATGGGGCCACTTGGAATGTGACCTCTTCGGACCTATAATTATCCGGCGTGTCGAACACCACATCTAGTGTGATTTTTCCTGCACAGTGCGCTTCCCGAATGGGGATTATTCCTCTAAAGGTTGTGCTGCTTCGCTCAATGCGGTTCCAGTCTATTTCCATTTTTGAAGGGTTTCCTCATAAATGAGGTTCAATCCGCTGCCTCCTTCCATGAGTACCTTGGTGAGGCGAAAGCCGTCCACTATAGGACTGAGTACCAATGCAGCTGGTGCTCGAGCTGTTCGGAATTTAGGTTCATTGCTGGCATTAAAAGTAATAGCCGTGTCACTCCATGGATTTATTGTTGCTACTTGATAGACTTCGGCGAGGCTACAGAGTGTTCTTTTTCGCATATTATTTGATGCGAAAGTCTCGAAGACTGTTAAGACTATACTGGAGTCCCTGAGGTGGCTTTCTGCGGCCTCCGGAATTAGGAGATCTTCGCCCCTTTTGGCCACCTGCCAGAGTATCCAACATGCTCTAAGGCTATGAGTTGGTGTGGCGTCCTCTGTACTATGAATTTTACAGGGTCCATTAAGCCATCCCTCCATTACGGTTCCATGCCCTGTAGAGGGTTTTGATTTTTTGGTTTCTAACCCGGGTGTCTGATGATGATGCACCCTTTTATTTCAGACGAGGTTTCTATTCAGGGCCGGATTGTCCCAAAATTTAGTTTCGGTTTTCCGAGCGCTTTCCGTCGCACAGTACTTTTGTACTATGGACGCCAAGTCAGCGAAGCGTGTAAGATCACGACGACCTATGGCGTTGAGGATTCCCTTATCCATGCAATTATTGCAAAAGATTGAGATTGCATCTTCCTCGCGGCAGTCCTTTATCATGTTCATAACCAGGAGGAACCTTGCCCAGTAATGATGTACTGTTTCTTCGGGCTTTTGCCTGATTTGGGATAGATCGCTTATGTTCGGGTGGGTGGGTGGAATTAAATCCGGAACTTCACCCAATCTAAGACTCAGAGGCCAAGGAGTTTCCGAACTCTAAAGTTTGGATTCATGGATTCGAAGTTCAGGTCTTGAGTTACATCCTCCCCTCCGCGGGTATCCGGCTTGGAGGGGTCAGGAATACGGACGTAGCTAGTCCTTAAGATAGATGAAGAGTCGCTGCACTGTGCCTCTACCACGGCAACGTGATGGGTGACTTGGGGAGAATTAATTTATCTTAGATCGGGTTTAAGCCCAACCTGGTCATAATCCGTAGTGACCCCCAAGGCGGCGATGTGATCCAAGAGCTCGTTTACGGAAGAGAGCTCCATTGGATCTAACTGCTCGACGGGCTCCGAGCTGACGTGAAGATTGCTTTTGATGACCCGAGAGGTCACCGTCGGCGCAACGGCCGAACAGGCGGTCATGAGAAAACCGCCTAGCCGGAGAGTTTGGCCGACAGCCAAGGCTCCCTTAGTAACGGCGCCGTCTTTAAAGACGGGAAGAGGCATCCTTCCTAATTGCGACGGCACAGAGGAACTCTCAATGAAAGCACCAATGTCGGTGTCAAAACCGGCGGATCTCGGGTAGGGGGTCCCGAACTATGCGTCTAGGCGGATGGTAACAGGAGACAAGGGACACAATGTTTTACCCAGGTTCGAGCCCTCTTGATGGAGGTAAAACCCTACGTCCTGCTCGATTAATATTGATGATATGGGTAGTACAAGAGTAGATCTACCACGAGATCAAGGAGGCTAAACCCTAGAAGCTAGCCTACGGTATGATTGTTGTATGATGAAGTTGTCCTACGGACTAAAATCCTCCGGTTTATATAGACACCGGGGAGGGTTAGGGTCACACAAGGTTGATTACAATGGTGGGAGATCTTGAATATCCGCATCGCCAAGCTTGCCTTCCACGCCAAGGAAAGTCCCATCCGGACACGGGACGAAGTCTTCAATCTTGTATCTTCATAGTCCTGGAGTCCGGCCCAAGGTATAGTCCGGCTACCCGAACACCCCCTAACCCAGGACTCCCTCAACAAGGTTGCTTCTTCGTGGACCCTTCGTGGGTGGAGCCCTCCGTGGACTCGCGCAACCGTTACCCTCCATGGGTTGAAGTCTCCATCAACGTGGATGTACGATAACACCACCTATCGGAACCACGACAAAAACATCCGTGTCTCCAATTGCGTTTGAATCCTCCAAACCCTTCCCTTTACATTCTTGCAAGTTGCATGCTTTACTTTCCGCTGCTCATATACTCTTTTGCATGCTTGCTTGAATTGTGTGGAGATTGCTTGACTTGTGCTAAGATAGCTAAAATCTGCCAAGAACTAAAATTGGGAAAAGGCTAGATTTTTATTTGGTCAAGTAGTCTAATCACCCCCCCCCCCTCTAGACATACTTTCGATCCTACAAGTGGTATCAGAGCTTTGGTCTCCATTTGCTTTGATTTCCATAGCTTTTGGTGGACATAGCCTTGGTTTCACAACCTAGGAGAGTATGGCGTCTAGCGAGGGAAATTATCACCATAGAGGTCCTTACTTTGATGGCACTAATTTTGCAAGTTGGAAGCATAAGATGAAAATGCATATTCTTGGACATAACCCCGCCGTTTGGGCTATTGTGAGTATTGGCTTGCCAGGTGAATTCTTTGATGGGAAAGAACCGAACCGTGAAGCTACCACGGAAGAGTTGAAGATGCTGCAATACAACGCTCAAGCTTGTGATATCCTCTTCAACGGATTGTGCCCCGAAGAATTCAACAAAATCAGTTGTCTTGAGAATGGAAAGGAAATTTGGGATACTTTGATTGATATGCACGAAGGTACCGACTCCGTCAAGGAATCCAAATTGGATGTGCTTCAAAGTCAACTTGACAAGTTCAAAATGAAGGATGGTGAAGGTGTCGCTGAAATGTACTCTAGGCTTGCTCTTATCACAAATGAGATTGCCGGCTTAGGGAGTGAAGAGATGACCGATAGATTCATCATCAAGAAGATCCTAAGAGCCTTGGATGGAAAATATGATACCGTGTGCACATTGATCCAAATGATGCCCAATTACAAAGATCTCAAGCCAACGGAAGTCATCACAAGAATTGTTGCTCATGAGATGTCACTCAAGGATAAATAGGAACTTCACAACAAATCAAGTGGTGCTTACAAAGCCTCATGTGAAGCCCCACATCATCGAGTGAGAAACAAACCTTCAATGAAGAATTGAGCTTAATGGTGAAGAACTTCAACAAGTTCTACAAGAGTAGAAGCAAAGAGAGAAGCTCCAAGTCAAGGTCCTACAATGACAAAAGATCTTCTAGTCGAGAGCGAAACTGCTACAATTGTGGAAGGCCCGGACACTATTCCAATGAGTGTACGGCCCCCTACAAGAGAAGAGAAGATTCTCCCAAGAGAAGAAGTAGAAGAGAAGAATCACCATCTAGAGAAAGAAGGAGTAGAGATGATCGTTATGAACAAAGACCCTCACGGAGAAGCAAGGATTCGGAAATAAAGGACAAGTCATCAAGGAGATACACAAAACGAAGAAATCAAGCTCATGTTGGTGAATGGGTATCCGGCTCCGACTCCGACAACCACTCCGAGAGAAGCTATCATTCCGACTCCGAATATACTCAAGATGAAGGTGTTGCCGGTCTAGCACTTGTGACAACCAACTCCTATGCCATATTTGACTCACCAAATGAAGGAGTTGGAACATGCTTCATGGCTAAAGGCCCAAAGGTATCACACCCCGAGTATGTTGATTTCAATAGTGATGAAGATGACTTGTTAGGTGATGATGATTTACTTGTTGACAACTCTAGTGATGAATACTATGATGAAACGTCAATTAATCATGCTAATCAAGAATAAACGAATGACAATGATAAGGAGAAGATTGAGTCTCTAACTAAAGAACTAAACACTCTTAAGTTAGCTCATGAAACTATCTTAGGAGATTATCGAGAACTTTTAAGGACTCATGAGAAATTGCGCTTTGAAAAGCTCAACCTTGAGCAAGAGCATGAGTTCTTAAAAGCAATCAATGATGATCTTCGTAAGAAAACTTCTTCTTACATTGCCAAGCGTTTACTCTTATCCACTTACATGCCTCAAGTCAAGTCTAGTAACAAGAACAAGAAAGATTCTTCCTCTAGTAGTAACAATAATCATGCTAAATCCAATATTGTTGCTTCTAGTAGTTCTCTTGATTCCACTAATGATTCTCTTAGCCAAGTTACACTTGAGCAAGAAAATAGATTATTGAAGGGAATTATAGAGAAAGG
Organism: Triticum urartu; assembly: GCF_003073215.2. Taxonomy (NCBI): domain Eukaryota; kingdom Viridiplantae; phylum Streptophyta; class Magnoliopsida; order Poales; family Poaceae; genus Triticum; species Triticum urartu. Next base: position 415,046,493 of record NC_053027.1, on the reverse strand, counting down.
TGTTTACAAGAGCCTTGCCGGAAGTAAGCAATTCGAGGAAATTATACGCAAGCAAGGAAGGCACCGGAAGAATCAAGGTGTTGGTTTTGAACGAAAGTTCAATGCCAATGGAGTTGAGTGGGAAGAAGATCAATACCCCAAGACGAAGTTTGTTCCTCAACAAGAGAAGTATGATCCTACTTCTCTCAAAGGGACACAAGCTCAAGATGATCTTCCACCACAAGACCACAAGCAAAAAGGCAAGGACAAGCTTCAAGAGGAAATTGATGCATTTGAAGAAGCTCCTAAGGCCTTGGTCATGTGGGTTCCCAAGACTACTTCAAGTTCCACTTCATCAAGTACAACTACAACACCGAGGATTCCCATCAAGATGGTGTGGATCCCGAAGAAGAAGAACTAGAGATTTCTTGAGGGTGACTCCGCCAACATACCTCACTCTCATCATCTTGGCAAGAACAAGTGCAATCAACTTCCACATCTTGCACTAGTTCAAGGAGTCACAAACCCTCTTGTTGGTAAGACAAGGGACAAGGTAACCTAAAAGCTTTCATAGACATCATCTTGTGTGTGCATCACTTTATGTCTATGGATATCCTTGTTTGTTCCTTGTGGGACTAACCCATGTAGGTATTGAAAGTGCAACTCACTCCAATGGATAGCTCCAAATGATCTACATCAACATTGAGCATCCACATCTTCAACATCTACATGAAGTCATCATCGACAAAACCCAAGGTTAGTTCATCCCTCTTAGGGGGGATCTCACATCTAGGGGGAGCTTTACTCTAAGAATTGAGCTAAAGCAACTCTAATGGTGTGAACACAACAAATGCTTTATGTAAAAAGTGGTAACCACACTTGTGCTTAAACGATGAGTATGACCTATGATCAAATGTTCTCATTTGACTCCTAAGTCAATATACTCATATATAGATGACCTAGTCATCGCAAATTGTTTGATAGATGCTAGAATTGGTTGTGCATGCTTTGCCACATATTTCAATTGCCATTTTATTGTGTGAGCATGTTGATTGAATATCTCACTCATTCGAGGACATCCACTTGTTGTTTTGATTGATTGTTTTCCTTTTCTATTGCCAAGTGGATGGACAAGAATGCCTAAGAACCCTCTCTAGCTGTCTATGCTTTTCTCGTCTCAAACTCTATTCATGCTACATCACAAAATTTGATCAAGTCAGATTCGAACCACTCTGTGTGAGGAGCACTCGGAGTCCCTGATTTGTCATAGACTTAAACTTCCAAAACTTCTTTGTGCGTTTCAGTCTGACCGATTCATCCATTTCGGTCATACCGAGATCACTAAGTCAATCTAGGTTTTCAATCTCGGTGCAACCGATTTGAACCTTTCGGTCACACAGAGTTTCAGTAACTGCTTGCAGTTATGAATCTCGGTGCCACCGAGTTGTTCCAGTCGGTCACACCGACAGGGTCGGGCTACATATACTCACGAGCAAAATTTTGGAAATTTCTCCGAAACCCCTTCGCCTGCGCATAGCTCACTCTGCCTCCTGGGTCTCCGGATAGTCCTCCTCGTCGCCAGCCACCTCCTGTCGCTGGTCTCCGCCGCCGTCAACGGAATTCTTCCCCGCCGTTGCCGCCGTAGCGAGTTCATCGCCGAACTAGGGTATGGACTCGATCACAGTGCTATCCCCGTCTGATTCCTAGCACATTGTGTTCATTATGATTCTTACCACGATTGAAACGATCTTATCCAGTCAAAACACTCCGTAGATTAGAGTTGAATTGAAAATTTAGGGTTAGGTTTCCGCCGAAACCATCTTGGACCCACCGAGTTGTGGAACTCGGTATCACCGATTCGACTCAGGCCATTGCACATGTAATTTTCGGTCTGACCGAGAATTGCAAATCGGTGTGACCGAGTTCAGGACTTTTTGAAACCCTAGGAGCCTCGGTGCCACCGAACTGTGACTCGGTCTGACCAAGTTCACTAGTTTAGCTTCCAACAACTGCTTCGGTATCACCGAGTTTACAAATCGGTTGATCCAAAATGCTTTCTGTGGAAAACTAAAACTAAGTTATTGACTCATTCTCTTGCAAAAACCTCTGCATTTTGTGATGCTCATCCACTCTATCTCATCTATATCTATTCACAGGGTCTGCTGTCAGTGTTTGCAATATGTCTGATCAGAGTGACAGCCGGAACAGGTCAGAGGAGCAGGTTCACCTGAGTGAGGGCGGTAGTCCCTCTAGCAGTTCAGATGATGGTAGCAGGAGCACTCCCAGCAACTTGCCCAAAGCTGCCACCAGAACAAGGAAGAAGAAAACTTCAGAGTCTGAGGATGAAGACTATGTGGCAGTTGAGGATGAGGCCACTTCCAAGAAGAAAGTGGTTAAGAAGGAATATAGCACTACTGCTGCCACCAAGCCAGGCATGAAGCAAAAGGTTCCTGCAAAGAGAATTCCAATGTCTAAGGCCAGAGCATCTACTCAAGTCCCTTTGGGATCTGAACCCAAAGAGGCTGCTGCAGAAGGGAAGAAAAGGAAGGAAAGGGTCAAGAAGACCATGGCCAGAGTGATTGGAAAGGCTTCCATGATGGAAGAAGAAGAAGAAGAAGAAGAAGAAGAAGAAGAGGTTGCTGCACCAGCACCCAAGGCACATAAGCTTATGGGTGATGCTATCAGGACAGGGGCTGCTTCATCTAAGCCCAAAGAAGCACCCAAAGCAGCCTCCAAGGCCAAGAGTGCACCTAAGAGGAATACCATGAGTATACCAGCTGCTGAGAAGAACAAGGCCCCAGTGCCTGAAGTTGCTGCTAATGAAGATGATGAAGGACAAGTCCTGAGAAAGCTCAAACCTAAGATTCCAGACCACAATGATGCTCATCCTGTGGCTGAGAACATGAAGATCAGGAGAGACTCAGGGTTGAGGCTATGGAGAGAGACAGATCCATATTCTACCAGGAGAAGGACTGCTGTTGATTACAGGTTCCACACAAAGGAATAGCAGGACTTCTATGAGACAGTGTTGTTGGACAAGAAGCCTATAGTGTGTGAAATGAGGTGGGTCGACTGGAAGTATATCAAGGAAAATGAGGAACACTATCCTGGTGTGTTTGACAGCTTCAGTGCTTGTGGAGTTGCAGACTTTGTTGGGCAAAAGCTCACAAAGTGGAATGAGGAGCTCATAATGCAATTCTACTCCACAGCACACTTCTATCCAGATGGCAGGATAGTATGGATGTCTGAAGGTACAAGGTACCACTCAACTATTGAGGAATGGGCAAATCTGATCAATGCTCCTAAGGAAGAAGAAGATGACTTGGATGTCTATGCCAAGAAGAAGATGGATCAACACTCTATGGCAAACATGTACAAGGAGATTCCTGAAGATGATCTTGAGACTCACCAGTTTGGGTTAGTAAAACACTTGCTGTCAGGGCTGCCTACAATCAATTGGATCCTTAGGCACACTCTCTTGCCCAAGTCTGATGATCACAGAATGATCAGAGGCCATTCAATTAACTTGCTACATATATTTGATGTGCCACAGAAGTTCAAGGTCATGAGCCTTATAGTTGAGACTATCAAGAGGACTGCAGCTGACCAGAAAAGAAGTTGTGGATATGCCCCACAGATCCAGGAGTTGATAAACTCAAAGATGGGCACAGGCACATACTTGTTGGATAAGGAACACTTGCCTATCTATCCTGACTTTGAGGACAATCAAGTTGTGATGAATGAGAATGAACCATCATCAGTACAAGCTCAAGAGAAGAAGGAGAAAGCTACCAAGATGCCAACTCAAGAGGAGGCATCTAAGTACTTTTTGAAAAGCAAGCAAGATCAGCTTGGCTACCTGATTGCATCCACTCTGAGGATTGAGAAGGGACTGGCCACCCTGACTCAAAACTACGAGAGCTTGGAAAGAATCATGGAGCAAAAATTCTATGACTTGGATGTGAAGGTAATTGAGATTCAGTCTGTTGTGGAGCAACTTCAAGATGATATGCAGGAGAGGAAGGGCAAGACAACCACTGATGCATTTGCCAGAGTGCCTAGAGCTCAGAGGTCTGCTGCAGTGCATGTTCCAGACACTAGACCCACTTCATCTGCACCAGCTACAGCTTCAGTGCCACCAGCTCCAGCACCTACTCCATCAGCTCCATCTACTTCGACTGAAGCCTTCGTTCTTGGCGTTCTACGGACACCACCACCTGAAGACCAAGACTGAGAGACGTTTTAGTGCTATGCATTTTCTATGAAATTTTTGGTAACTTGTTGCCAAAGGGGGAGAAAAATGTATAGATCATAGGCTTCGAGAGAGAGAGAGAGAGTTTGCTTTTGTTCTCTCTTGTCTTCTTGGTTGAACCTTGTTTGTCTTTTGATTGCTTGAGATACTATGCTATTATCTGTGAGACATTGATGATCATGTGGTTGATCATAAGCTACACTTATGCTTGTTAGATGATATTATCTTACTTATCCTTATATGATCATTCACTTTGCTTAGTGATGAGTGCATGTATTTAATTCTTATCATTTCGAGCGCTCCACCAAGATGTATGTGACATGGAAGAGTAACCCATGATCCTAACTCATTGTGCATTTGCAGTCCAAAGCAAATCTTAAGACATGCACAAATTTAGGGGGAGCTCTTGCTTTTCACATACTTCTCAAAGCGACAATATCTTTCACTCTTATTATCATTTGTCGAAGCTTTGATCTATATGTTGTCATCAATTACCAAAAAGGGGGAGACTGAAAGTGCAACTATCCCTAGGTGGTTTTGGTAATTCCTAACAACATATAGCTCATTGAGCTAACATTATTCCAAGATTAATATTTCAGGAAAAGCTCAATGAATGGCATGGCATGGATGAGGAAAGTGGATCCCTCAAAATTCTAAGGACAAAAAGTTTGGCTCAAGCTTGAAGGTCAAGACTCTACATTTTATATTTTAGTGATCCAAGATCACATTGAGTCTATAGGAAAAGCCAATACTATCAAGGAGGGATGAGGTGTTGCTTAATGGCTTGCTTGCTCAAAATGCTTAGTGATATGCTCCAAAACCCTCAACTACCTTCCCACATCCACATATGACCTAAACCAAAAGTCAAACTCGGCCCCACCGATTCTTTCTCTCCGGCGCCACCGAGTTTCAAATGTCATAGCCACTGCCACAAACCCTAGGCAAATTGGTCTCACCGATAGGGATCTCGGTCTCACCGAGATGGGATTGTAATCTCTCTGTTTCCCTTCGTAACGTTTCGGTCTTACCGAGATGAGCGATCGGTCCCACCGAGATTGCAATGTAAACTCTCTGTTTCCCTTTTGTAACATTTCGGTCTCACCAAGATGAGCGAATCGGTCCCACCGAGTTTACCTGACCAACTCTCTGGTTAGCTTATTACCAAAATCGGTCCCACCGAGTTTGTGTAATCGGTCACACCGAGATTACGTTATGCCCTAACCCTAACCATATCGGTCCTACCGAGTTGCATCTCAGTCCCACCGAAAATCCTAACGGTCACTAGGTTTGCTGAATCGGTCTGACCGAGTTTAACCATTCGGTCCCACCGAGTTTGGCAAATTGTGTGTAACAGTTACATTTTGTGTGGAGGCTATATATACCCCTCCACCCACTCTTCATTCGTGGAGAGAGCCATCAGAACATACCTACACTTCCAATACACATTTTCTGAGAGAGAATCACCTACACTTGTGTTGAGGTCAAGATATTCCATTCCAACCATATGAGTCTTGATCTCTAGCCTTCCCCAAGTTGCTTTCCACTCAAATCTTCTTTCCACCAAATCCAAATCCTGTGAGAGAGAGTTGAGTGTTGGGGAGACTATCATTTGAAGCACAAGATCAAGGAGTTCATCATCAACACACCATTTGTTACTTCTTGGAGAGTGGTGTCTCCTAGATTGGCTAGGTGTCACTTGGGAGCCTCCGACAAGATTGTGGAGTTGAACCAAGGAGTTTGTAAGGGCAAGGAGATCGCCTACTTCGTGAAGATCTACCGCTAGTGAGGCAAGTCCTTTGTGGGCGACGGCCGTGATGGAATAGACAAGGTTGCTTCTTCGTGGACCCTTCGTGGGTGGAGCCCTCCGTGGACTCGCCCAACCGTTACCCTCCGTGGGTTGAAGTCTCCATCAACGTGGATGTACAATAGCACCACCTATCGGAACCACGACAAAAACATCTGTGTCTCCAATTGCGTTTGAATCCTCCAAACCCTCCCCTTTACATTCTTGCAAGTTGCATGCTTTACTTTCCGCTGCTCATATATTCTTTTGCATGCTTGCTTGAATTGTGTGGAGATTGCTTGACTTGTGCTAAGATAGCTAAAATCTGCCAAGAACTAAAATTGGGAAAAGGCTAGATTTTTATTTGGTCAACTAGTCTAATCACCCCCCCTCTAGACATACTTTCGATCCTACACCGGGCTATATCACGACGTAGTTCATATGAGTCTTGTCTGTTGTATTCGGCCTGGCCGGATTTACTTTTAGTGTATCTGGCGTGACGGTCATTGTCCCGCGTTGGCGCGCGCCCCCGTGACCCGTATATCGACCTTGCATGTTGTGCCCTACTTTTCAATACGTATCACAGGTCCCATGTGTTGCCCCGGGCCTTGGTATTTTTGTTTGAGTGGGGGCGGGGTGCAGGCTGAACTTCAGGCTGAAACGCCTCTCTGGCTCGGCCACGAGGTGGCCGGTCAGCCGCATCGTACACTGGTGATATAGGTTTCAATGCTTCCTCCTTGAGGTGATGTAGCCACCTGCGCTTTGGGTAACTCTTGGAGGGGTGCTCGAGTTCGTATTCCTCGGCCGCAAGGACTTCGGTCCATCTATCTGCTAGCAAGTCTTGATCATCTTGAAGTTGTTGTTGCTTTTTCTTCAAGTTATTTATTGTGGCCATAAGCCGGCGCTTGAAGCGCTCCTGCTCGACGGGATCCTCAGGCACGATAATTTCTTCGTCACCGAGGCTCACCTCGTCTTCGAAGAGAGGCATGTAATTGTCCTCCTCCGATTCTCCATTTGCTGCCTGCTTTGGAGGGCTAGCTTGTTCACCCTCCCGCTCTAAATCGTGCTGGAGGGGATTGTTGTTGTCTTCGGCACTATCCGGAGTGTTATTGTCTCTTGTGCCGGTATCCCTACTTTTGCTATGGCGGGACTTAGAGCAGCGCCGCTGACGTTGGCGCTTGGGTTGCTTCTTGGAGGGGTCATCCTCCGCTGTCTCGTCACCATTGCCTTCTTTGGGGGTGTCCACCATGTATATACCATATGATGAGGTGGCGGTCCAGCGCCCTGTGGGCGGTGGTTCCTGTTCGTCTCCTGCATCGTTGTCCATACCGTCGATGTCTTCGGAGGCTAAGTCGAGCATGTCGGTTAAATCGTCGATAGTGGCTACTAAGTGGGTGGTGGGTGGGCAGCGAAATTTTTCGTTGTCTGCATCCCATTCTAGCCGGACATAGTTCGGCCGAGGTTCTCCAAACAAGCAGAGAGACCTTAATGAATTTAGCACGTCGCCGAAAGGTGAGTGCTGAAAGATATCCGCGGAGCTGAACTCCATGATCGGCGCCCAATCGGATTCGATAGGCACGAACGCAGGTGGATCGGAGTCCATGGCCGGAGACAAATCCAGTGGTTCGGCAACACGGCTCTCGTAAGGGGGGAAGTCAGTATCCGGCGCTATCGCCACTGAGAGTGCGGCCTCCATGGAGGGGTCTATCCACCCGTCCTCGGATGGCGCAATTTGCTCTGAATTGATGGCCGGAGTAGTTGCAGGTGTGATCTCTCGAACACTGTCCGACGGCAGAGCTAAATCATGCTCGTTGTGATCGTGCGACGCACCTAACATGGGCTCGAATCCGTCGAAGATCAAGTCTCCGCGGGTGTCGGCAGTGTAGATTAGGTTTCCGAACCTGACATGATGGCCAGGGGCGTAGCTCTCGATCTGCTCCAGATGGCCAAGCGAGTTGGCCGGCAGTGCGAAGCCGCCGAATACGAAGATTTGCCCGGGGAGGAAAACCTCACCCTGGACCGCATCATTACCAGTGATCGAAGGAGCCATCAAGCCTTATGGTGACGGCACAGTGGAACTCTCAATGAAAGCACCAATGTCGGTGTCAAAACCGGCGGATCTCGGGTAGGGGGTCCCGAACTGTGCGTCCAAGGTGGATGGAAACAGGAGGCGGGGGACACGATGTTTACCCAGGTTCGGTCCCTCTCGATGGAGGTAATACCCTACGTCCTTCTTGATTGATCTTGATGATATGAGTATTACAAGAGTTGATCTACCACGAGATCATAGAGGCTAAACCCTAGAAGCTAGCCTATGGTATGATTGTTGTTGTCCTACGGACTAAACCCTCCGGTTTATATAGACACCGGAGGGGGATAGGGTTACACAGAGTCGGTTACAAGGGAGGAGATATGCATATCAGTATTGCCAAGCTTGCCTTCCACGCCAAGGAGAGTCCCATCCGGACACGGGACGAAGTCTTCAATCTTGTATCTTCATAGTCCAACAATCCGGCCAAAGGATATAGTCCGGCTGTCCGGAGACCCCTTAATCCAGGACTCCCACAGGCGCCACTAATGTAGAGGATGCGAGCAAGGCGGACGGCCATGGAAGTCAAAGGGCTCACTTCCCGGTGAGCCTGCACCGCGTACAGCTCGCATGCTTCCCGGTGAGCCTCAGCATTAGAGTTCAGCTCGCATGCCTTCCGTTTAGTCAAGCACTCAAGCACCTGTCTGCACGGGACCTCCTAGCCATTAAAAGAGTGAGGCGTGGCATCACGTGAATGGTTAACAGAACACACACAATTTAAATTATACAAAACGTTTGAGATGTTACAGTGGCAGCTATTTGTTTCAAAATGCCTTTGTTGGCTGTTAATCGAGTGCGCCTTCTCTCAAAATGGACACGAAAAATACCACAGCATGTCGGGTGCCATTCCATTATAGAATGCCAAGTTTCATGAATTTTAGACGAGTTTTGGATTTACTAGAATTTAAAAACAAAGTATGTCAATGTTTTGCTGGCAATCAACAGTGCCCTAGTGTTTGAAATTCATTCCCATTTCTTGCATGGGACCTAAGCATGCCCCGAAGGACACATATTTGATTTTTCAACCAATTTATACGCACTGGAGCTTGTGCATGTAGTTCAAATTTGAATTATGCACATGAAATGCCTAGAAAACACAATCAATGTATAAAAATGTCCAAACGAACCCCGAAAAATTCCAAAATTAAACACAACACTCATGTTGTTCTCTGTTGACACTAGGAAAATTTTGAAAGCAGTAAGAGGGAACGGATATCGTTTCGTCCCCAAAGGTGGCACATTCCCTACCGAAACCATCACGCTTGTTGTGAGAAGCTCTCGTTTGTGAGAAGCTTATACACAAACCTGCCCCAAATGGGACAAAAAATTTACCACGGCATGTTGATGCTGCTCCATGATAGCATGCCAAGTTTCATGAATTTCAGACGAGTTTTGGATTTACTAGAATTTAAAAACCAGGCATCCCAATGTTTGCGGCCGAGTGACGGTGGCAAGGTGTTTGAAATTCATTCCCCTTTCTTACATGGGACCAAAACATGCAACCCAGGACACATATTTGTTTTTTCAACCGGTTTATATGCACTGGAGAATGTGCATGTAGTTCAAATTTGAATTATGCACATAAAATGCCTGGAAAATCCAGTTAATGTATAAAAATGTCCAAACGAACCCCGAAAAATTCCTAAATTAAACACAACACTCCTCTTATTCTATGCTGACACTAGAAAATTTTGAAAGCAATAAGAGGCAACGGATATCGTTTCGTCCCCAAAGGCGGCACGTTCCCTACCGAAACCATCATGCTTGTTGTGAGAAGCTCTGGTTCGTGAGAAGCTTATACCCAAACCTGCCCCAAATGGGACAAAAAATTTACCACGGCATGTTGATGCCGCTCCATGATAGCATGCCAAGTTTCATGAATTTCAAACGAGTTTTGGATTTACTAGAATTTAAAAACTAGGTATCTCAATGTGTGTGGCCGAGTGACAGTGGCAGGGTGTTTGAAATTCATTCTCATTTCTTGCATGGGACCTAAGCATGCAACCAAGGACACATATTTGATTTTTCAACCAGTTTATATGCACTAGAGAATGTGCATGTAGTTCAAATTTGAATTATGCACATAAAATGCCTGGAAAACCCAGTTAATGTATAAAAATGTCCAAACGAACCCCGAAAAAATCCTAAATTAAACACAACACTCCTCTTGTTCTATGTTGACACTAGAAAAAATTTGAAAGCAATAAGAGGCAACGGATATTGTTTCGTCCCCAAAGGTGGCACGTTACCTACCGAAACCATCACGCTTGTTGGAGAAGCTCTAGTTTGTGAGAAGCTTATACCCAAACCTGCCTCAAATGGGAAACTTTTTTACCACGGCATGTTGATGCCGCTCCATGATAGCATGCCAAGTTTCATGAATTTCAAACGAGTTTTGGATTTACTAGAATTTAAAAACCAGGTATCTCAATGTTTGCGGCCGAGTGACGGTGGCAGGGTATTTGAAATTCATTCCCATTTCTTGCATGGGACCTAAGCATGCAACCAAGGACACATATTTGATTTTTCAACCAGTTTATATGCATTGGAGAAAGTGCATGTAGTTAAAATTTGAATTATGCACATAAAATGCCTGGGAAACCCAGTTAATGTATAAAAATGTCCAAATGAACCCCAAAAAATTCCTAAATTAAACAAAACACTCTTGTTGTTCTATTTTGACACTCGAAAGTTTTTGAAAGCAATAAGAGGCAATGGATATCGTTTCATCCCCAAAGGTGGCACGTTCCTACCGAAACCATAACGCTTGTTGTGAGAAGCTGAGGTTTGTGAGAAGCTTATACCCAAAGCTGCCCCCAAATGGGACATAAATTTTACCACTGCATGTTGATGCCACTCCATGATAGCATGCCAAGTTTCATGAATTTCAAACAAGTTTTGGATTTACTAGAATATAAAAACCAGGTGTCTCAATGTTTGCGGCCGAGTGACGATGGCAGGGTGTGTGACATTCATTCCCATTTCTTTCATGAGACCTAAGCATGCAACCAAGGACACATATTTGATTGTTCAACCCGTTTATATGCACTGGAGCATGTGCATGTAGTTCAATTTTAATTATGCACCTAAAATGCATACAAAACCAAGTTAATGTATAAAAACGTCCAAACGAACCCTGAATAATTCCAATTTTTTTGACGACACACCTATAGTTGGATATTCACTACAGATAAAAGTTCAAGCAATTCAAACACCATCCTTCGTAGTTGTGACCCCATTACGTAATTCAAATCAAGACGATAAATCAAGTAGATAGCACAAAGTTTATTATTACCGACCGTGTGAGATGCAGCAAAAAATTCTTGGAGCACCGTCGGTGTATAGTATGCCTATGGCTTACGCAAGAAGGTGCGTCGGCTATAGTCCACAGGTGGTGTGTCAAGAACAATAGCTCAATCCCCAAATATCATTTCACTATTCATTCGTCGCTGGTGAAAGATGGAGACGTGGACCCACGTCGTGAGGGAAACTTCGGTGGCCCACTCCAGCAAGAGCGTGGCCGTAGCCGCCAGGTGCGTGCTAACAAGCTTCGTGAGGGCGACCGCAGTATGTGTCCGGGTGGCCAAGGCAGTGATAACCCACAAGTATAGGGGATCGGAACAGTTTTCGATAAGTAAGAGTGTCGAACCCAACGAGGAGCTAAAGGTAGAACAAATATTCCCTCAAGTTCTATCGACCACCGATACAACTATATGCACGCTTGACGTTCGCTTTACTGAGAACAAGTATGAAACTAGAAGTACTTTGTAGGTGTTGTTGGATAGGTTTGCAAGATAATAAAGATTACGTAAATAAAAAGTAGGGGCTATTTAGATAAATACACAACTAAGTTAGTTTTAGTAAAGAGCTTTTTGTTACGAGAAAGTTATTTGTCCCTAGGCAATCGATAACTAGACCGCTAATCATTATTGCAATTTTATTTGAGGGAGAGGAATAAGCTAACGTACTTTCTCTACTTGGATCATATGCACTTATGATTGGAACTCTAACAAGCATCCGCAACTACTAAAGATCATTAAGGTAAAACCCAACCATAGCATTAAAGTATCAAGTCCTCTTTACCCCATACGTAAACAACCTACTTACTCGGGTATGTGCTTCTATCACTCACGCCACCCACCATAAGAAAATCATGCACATATTGCAAACCCTACAGCGGGAATCCCTCACGCTTGCGTGACACAGAGAGCACCATAGGACAGCACCAATAATAAAACATGCAACTCAAACCAATCATGATCATCAAATAACCCAGAGGACAAAACGGATCTACTCAAACATCATAGGATAGCCATACATCATTGGGAACTAATATATAGCGTTGAGCACCATGTTTAAGTATATATTACAGTGGGTAAAAGAGGGGTTACACCGCTGCATAGAGGGGGGAAGAGTTGGTGATGATGGTGGTGAAGTTGTTGGTGAAGATAGCAGTGATGATGATGGCCCCCGGTGGCACTCCGGTGCCACCGAAAGCGAGGGGGGGAGAGCCCCCCTCCTTCTTCTTCTTCCTTGACCTCCTCCCTGGATGGGAGAAGGGTTTCCCCTCTGGTCCTTGGTCTCCATGGCATGGGAGGGGCGAGAGACCCTCCGAGATTGGATATGTCTCTCTACCTCTCTCTGTTTCTGCATTCTGTTCTTCTGCCCTTTCACTGTTTCGTATATATATGGAGATCCGTAACTCCGATTGGACTAAAATCTTCGCCGTGATTTTTTTCCAAAAATTAGCTTTCTTGCGGCCGAAGAAGGGCATCAACCACCTTACGGGGAGCCCACGAGGGTCAGGGGTGCGCCCAGGGGGGTGGGGCGCACCCCCCTGCCTTGTGCCTCCCTCGGGCACCGTCCCGCGTGGATTTTTCTTCCGGAATTCTCCAAATATTCCAAAAATATTCTATTCTCCATTCGTTTTTATCCCGTTTGGATTCTGTTTGATATGGGGTTTCAGCGAAACATAAAACAACAAACAGGAACTGGCACTGGGCACTGGATCAATATGTTAGTCCCAAAAATAGTATAAAAAGTTGCCAAAAGTATATGAAAGTTGAATAATATTGGCATGGAACAATCAAAAATTATAGATACGACGGAGATGTAGCAGCATCCCCAAGCTTAAAACCTGCTCGTCCTCGAGTAGGTAAATGATAAAAAAGATAATTTTTGATGTGGAATGCTACCTAGCATAATCTTGATCACATATCTAATCATGGCATGAATATTAAGATACGAGTGATTCAAAGCAATAGTCTATCATTTGACATTAAGATAATAATACTTCAAGCATACTAATAAAGCAATCATGTCTTTTCAAAATAACATGGCCAAAGAAAGTTATCCCTACAAAATCATATGGTCTGGCTATGCTCCATCTTCACCACACAAAATATTCAAATCATGCACAACCCCGATTACAAGCCAAGCAATTGTTTCATACTTTTGATATTCTCAAACCTTTTCAACTTTCACGCAATACATGAGCGTGAGCCATGGATATAGAACTATAGGTGGAATAGAATATGATGGTGAAGGTTGTGTGGAGAAGACAAAAAGGAGAAGATAGTCTCACATCAACTAGGCGTATCAACGGGCTATGGAGATGCCCCTAAATAGAAATCAATGTGAGTGAGTAGGGATTGCCATGCAACAGATGCACTAAGAGCTATAAGTGTATGAAAGCTCAAACTGAAAACTAGGTGGGTGTGCATCCAACTTGCTTGCTCATGAAGACCTCGGGCATTTGAGGAAGCCCATCATCGGAATATACAAGCCAAGTTCTATAATGAAAATTCCCACTAGTATATGGAAGTGATAACTCAAGAGACTCTTTATATGAAGAACATGGTGCTACTCTGAAGCACAAGTGTGGTAAAAGGATAGTAACATTGCCCCTTTTTCTTTTCTCTTTTTTTGCGGGCTTCTTTGGCCCCCCTTTTTTATTTAGGCTTCTTTGGCCTCTCTTTTTTGATGGGGCAATGCTCTAATAATGATGATCATCACACTTTTATTTACTTACAACTCAATATTACAACTCGATACTAGAACAAAGATATGACTCTATATGAATGCCTCCGGAGGTGTACCGGGATGTGCAATGATCTAGTGTAGCAATGACATCAAAAAACGGACAAGCCATGAAAACATCATGCTAGCTATCTTACGATCATGCAAAGCAATATGACAATGAATGCTCAAGTCATGTATATGATGATGATGGAAGTTGCATGGCAATATATCTCGAAAGGGCTATGGAAATGACATGATAGATAGGTATGGTGGCTGTTTTGAGGAAGGTATATGGTGGGTTTATGGTACCGACGAAAGTTGCGCGATACTAGAGAGGCTAGCATTGACGGAAGGGTGAGAGTGCGTATAATCCATGGACTCAACATTAGTCATAAAGAACTCACATACTTATTGCAAAAATCTATTAGTCATCGAAACAAAGTACTACGCGCATGCTCCTAGGGGGATAGATTGGTAGGAAAAGACCATCGCTCATCCCCGACCGCCACTCATAAGGAAGACAATCAATAAATAAATCATGCTCCGACTTCATCACATAACGGTTCACCATATGTGCATGCTACGGGAATCACAAACTTCAACACAAGTATTTCTACAATCCACAACTACCCACTAGCATGACACTAATATCAACACCTTTATATCGCAAAACTATTGCAAGGAATCAAACATATCATATTCAGTGATCTACAAGTTTTATGTAGGATTTTATGACTAACCATGTGAATGACCAATTCCTATCATCTCTCTAAATCGATATAAGTGAAGCAAGAGAGTTTAATTCTTTATACAAAAGATATGCCCACGCTCTAACAAATATAAGTGAAACAAAAGAGCATTCTACAAATGGCGGTTTTCAATGTAAAGAGAAACGGGCAATCCAAACTTCAAATGATATAAGTGAAGCACATGAAGCATTCTATAAAGCCATACTCAAAAGATATAAGTGAAGTGCATAGAGCAATCTATAAATCAACCAAGGACTATCTCATACCAGCATGGTGCATAAAAGAAAAGTGAAAACTAGATGCAAAAGACGCTCCAAGATTGCACATATCGCATGAACGAAACGAATCCGAAAACATACTGATACTTGTTGAAGAAACAGGGGATGCCTTATAGGGCATCCCCAAGCTTAGACGCTTGAGTATCCATGAATATTTACTTGGGGTGCCTCGGGCATCCCAAAGCTTGAGCTCTTGCCTCTCTTCCTTCTTCTCACATCGAGACCTTCTCGATCATCGAACACTTAATCCACACAAAACTTCAACAGAAAACTCGGTAAGATCCGTTAGTATAATAAAGAAAATCACTACTCTAAGTACTGTTGCAAACCAATTCATATTTTCTTTTTGCATTGTAGCTACTGTAATATAAATTTTCCATGTCTTAATCCATTGATATAAATCGATAGTTTCATCAAAACAAGCAAACTATGCATCAAAAACAGAATCTGTCTAAACAGAACAGTCTGTAATAATCTGAACATTCACCATACCTCTGTACTCCAAAAATTCTACCAAAATTAGAAAAATCAAAAAAATTGTATAGAAAGACAGTGCAGAAAGAATCGGAACCATTTGACGTTCCAGTAAAAACATGTAAAATCGTGCACTACAGCCAAAGTTTCTGTCCTGCACCGTACAAACCAACAAGCAAAGTAAACATCGTAAAGGCAAATCTTGGCACATTATTTTTATTTTTAAACTTTATAAAAGCACACAACAGAAATAAATGACTCTCTAAAACTTCCGAGTTGTCTCCCTGACAGCGCTTTCTTTAAAGCCATTAAGCTAGGCATATAGTGCTCAAGTAATGGATCCACTTGGATCCCAAGGTATATCAAAGCCAATTTTAATTAACAATGATTAGTAATTTAGGGAGAAAAAAGTAACATATATCATGTAATGACAAAGTCTAACTCTCTTCCTATGCATCGGCATGTCATAAAAGAACAATTCATGCACACAAAGTAAAGGCCAATGCATAGCATAAATAGTTTCTTGCAATTTTACCATGTTGGAAACATAAAGAGGCGGAGATGTAGTTCCTCTCTCATAATAATTGCAAGTAGGAGCAGCAAGCACATGCATATTATATTCATTAAAATGATCATGTGTAATAGTAAAACGCAACCCATCAATATAATCCTTAATAAGGGTAAACTTCTCCAATATAGTGTAGTCGGGAGAATTCAAAAGGATAATAGGACTATCATGCGTGGGTGCAATAGCAACAATTTCATGTTTAACATAAGGAACTATAGCAAGTTCATATCCATGGGCATAATTTATATTGGCATCTTGGCCACAAGCATAGCAAGCATCATCAAAAAGGGATATTTCAAGAGAATCAACGGGACCATAACAATCATCATGGCAATCATCCTTCAGTAAGAACGAAGGGAAATTAAACAATGTATGAGTTGAAGAGTTACTCTCATTAGAAGGCGGGCACGGGTAGCTAATCCGCTCTTCCTCATTTTGTTCTTCACTCTCCTCATCATCTTTTTCATCCAATGAGCTCACAGTTTCATCAATTTCTTCTTCCATAGACTCCTACAAAATATTAGTCTCTTCTTGGAAAGCGGAGACTTTCTCAATAAACGCATCAATATCGGCATTGAATTCATAATGCTCATAGCAATATTTAAGGATAGCTAAATTTTCATGTCTATAAACTGAATCATCAAAATTTTCACACTCTTTAAACAAAGATTCAATTTCATAAGCACCCGTAAAAGAAACAAATTATTCTATTTGTTCCACATCATAGTAATCATATATACCATTAGCATAAGAAGCCAAGGTGTTATCATCATTAAATTTTCATGAAAAGGGAAGGTGTGGAGCCTTCATCCTAGAGCAACAAGTATAATCATACCTCAAGCAAAGTTGTCGAGCATACCAATGCAACATATGAATTTGATCCCATAATAGTTTCCCCTTTTGAGTCAAGCGATAATCCCTAAAGTATTCACGTTGA
Source organism: Triticum urartu (assembly GCF_003073215.2). Taxonomy (NCBI): domain Eukaryota; kingdom Viridiplantae; phylum Streptophyta; class Magnoliopsida; order Poales; family Poaceae; genus Triticum; species Triticum urartu. The sequence goes on along the minus strand of NC_053027.1, from coordinate 415,029,363 downwards.
TCCAATGTGTCTCCCATAACATAATTGAATGGGGTTTTCTTAGGATTATCAAAGTAGTACATAATATCTTTCACATATTGAGCATTGAGGGTTTTAGGAGGTTCCCCATCTCCATGAGTAGCAGGTACACCTAATTTTTTTGGTATTTCATGTTCCATATCCATGACTAAAGATAGAGAACAACTAAGAACAGCAAATAAAAATTACTTAGTGATAAAGCAAACAAGCACACACGAGAATATTCACCCCATGCTATGACTCCCGACAAAGGCGCCAGAAAAAGGTCTTGATAACCCACAAGTATAGGGGATCGGAACAGTTTTCGATAAGTAAGAGTGTCGAACCCAACGAGGAGCTAAAGGTAGATCAAATATTCCCTCAAGTTATATCGACCACCGATACAACTCTACGCATGCTTGACGTTCACTATACCTAGAACAAGTATGAAACTAGAAGTACTTTTGTAGGTGTTGTTGGATAGGTTTGCAAGATAATAAAGATTACGTAAATAAAAAGTAGGGGCTGTTTAGATAAAGACACGACTAAGTTAGTTTTAGTAAAGAGCTTTTTGTTACGAGAAAGTTATTTGTCCCTAGGCAATCGATAACTAGACCGGTAATCATTATTGCAATTTTATTTGAGGGAGAGGCATAAGCTAACATACTTTCTCTACTTGGATCATATGCACTTATGATTGGAACTCTAGCAAGCATCCGCAACTACTAAAGATCATTAAGGTAAAACCCAACCATAGCATTAAAGTATCAAGTCCTCTTTATCCCATACGTAAACAACCTACTTACTCGGGTATGTGCTTCTGTCACTCACGCCACCCACCATGAGCAAATCATGAACATATTGCAAACCCTACAGCGGGAATCCCTCACACTTGCGCGACACGGAGAGCACCATAGGACATCACCAATAATAAAACATGCAACTCAAACCAATCATGATCATCAAATAACCCATAGGACAAAACGGATCTACTCAAACATCATAGTATAGTCATAAATCATTGGGAAATAATATATAGCGTTGAGCACCATGTTTAAGTAGAGATTACAGCGGGTAAAAGAGGGGTTACACCGCTGCATAGAGGGGGGAAGAGTTGGTGATGATGGCGGTGAAGTTGTTGGTGAAGATTGCAGTGATGATGATGGCCCCGGGTGGCACTCCGGTGCCACCGGAAGCGATGGGGAGAGAGGCCCCCTCCTTCTTCTTCTTCTTCCTTGACCTCCTCCCAAGATGGGAGAAGGGTTTCCCCTCTGTTCCTTGGTCTCCATGGCATGGGGGGGTGAGAGCCCCTCCGAGATTGGATCTATCTCTCTGCCTCTCTCAGTTTCTGCGTTCTGTTCTTCTGCCCTTTCACCGTTTCATATATATATATATATATGGAGATCCGTAACCCCGATTGGACTGAAATCTTTGCCGCGATTTTTTTCCAAAAATTAGCTTTCTTGCGGCCGAAGAAGGGCATCAACCGCCTTACGGGGAGCCCATGAGGGTCAGGGGCGCGCCCAGTGGGTGGGGTGCACCCCCCTGCCTCGTGCCTCCCTCGGGCATCGTCCCGCGTGGATTTGTCTTCCGGAATTCTCCAAATATTCCAAAAATATTCTCCGTCCGTTTTTATCCCGTTTGGATTACGTTTGATATGGGGTTTCTGCGAAACATAAAACGACAAACAGGAACTGGCACTGGGCACTGGATCAATATGTTAGTCCCAAAAATAGTATAAAAAGTTCCCAAAAGTATATGAAAGTTGAATAATATTGGCATGGAACAATCAAAAATTATAGATACGACGGAGACATAGCAGGCAGCCCAAACAACCGTTGTTGCTTCTCAGGCGGTGGCAGCAGCATCTTCCTCGGGGATAGCAACTGGCGAGAGCGGCACAACAGATGTCCGTTCCACGGCGGTTGCCTTAGCCCTGATGGAGGCCGCCCACTACCATGTCGAGGCCGTCCATGCCTAGCTCATGGAGGTCACCGCACAAATCGAATGAAGCTTCTCTGACAACGGTCGGCAACCCACGACCGAAGAGTTGGCAATCGCCAAGAGAGTTCGAGCAGTCATCCGTTCGTGCGCGGTATACCTTGCCATGACGGAGCCCGCCAGAGCCCAGATCACGGCTGCCCATGCCCAGCTCATGGCAGCCTATTCCAAAGATATGGCAGACACGGATGGCGAGATGCTTGCCGAGTATGGTGCAATTGATGCCATGGAGCCCCTTCGCCAAGAGACCGGCATGCGCGAGCTGGATATGGAGGCGGTGGCAGAGACCGACGAGCACCATCCGTAGTAGTACTCTTTGTTTTGTTTAATTAAGAGCGTCGGTCTTTAATTTGTTAGAGTAATGTTTAGGTCAGCTAGCTTAATTGCTAAACTTGCTCGATTAAGAAGTGTGGGTGTGTTGTAGTCTCCTTTATGTACCCAAATTATGCAATGACGTGGATGACCACTGTAACCAGGGAAATTCCAACCAAAATGTTTAACGTTCAAACTCAACACACACGGGTTAAGCTATCTGAATTGTTTGTGATGTTCACATATCGTACACAGTTCTAAATAAGGGACTGTGTCTGATGACACTTTGTGTGCCAGTTTTTTCGCTGAAGTGATTCCAAATTTTCGCCGCGGAAATATATACCTCCCCGCCCTCTCCCCTTACCAAAAGCCACATTTCCCCTATTTTGCCTTCCTTTCCAAGTTGAAACCTTCACTCCTTGCTTGCAGCGCCGCCTCCATGCTGCTCGGCCTTGCCTATCCAGGCAGGTAATCCACACCCGACCCCCATCCTCCTTCTCCTTCCACATCCCACATGCCCTGACCACCGGTGCAATACCTTCCACCCAAATCATCGACCCCTCCACCAAATAAGTGCCGCCCTAAGCCATGGTGCGCAGTATAGCTAGGATCCCAAGGACCATTTGGCAGCGGAGAAGCAAATCGCAGTCGCACTGTGGATGAGGTCATGATGGCTGCCATTCGTGTCGACCCCTAGATCTTGGAGGAGCACCTCGTCGTCGAGGCCACCGTCGACGCCTCATGCACCGATGACGTGACGCGGTTGGCTTTGTGTTTCAATTCTGCAATGCGATGTCCAATTGTCGTGGGTAGAATTTTGTATTGTTGTGCATGTGAGGAATAAATCAAATTTGGTTGCACTTAATACATGAGAAACATATACAAGTGCTATATTTCCTATTTCTTAATCATGCTTGGTTTGGATAAATGGGTTTTCCATGTGGCTTGAATTAATCTGATGAATCTGCAATGTTCTTATTTTTCATCAACATATTTTACTGATAGCATGCGAACCCTTACTTAACCTGATGGGAAATTTTTGTTTTTGCCCCTCTAGATTTTGTCAATTTTTCTTATGCCACTCTAGATTTTGACATTTCGCTTTTGCCACTCTTAGGTTTTGACAATTATCACAATTGCCATTCTGTGGCACAAGCAAAATAATTTTATTTCATTTTCTCCACTATTAGCTTTTGAGAATTATCACAATTGCCACTCTGAAAATTGTGCCTTTGCCACGGGAATGGCAATTGTGATAATTGTCAAAAACTAAGAGTGGTAAAAGTGAAATGTCAAAATCTAGAGTGGCATAAGGAAAATTGGTAGAATCTGGAGTGGCAAAAACAAAATTTTCCCTAACCTAATGACTAACTACCCTATATGTGTTGCAGGGAAACAATGGGAAGCACTGAGGTTTACAATCAAGGTTAGCACGTGCATGGTCCGTTGTCTAATAGCACATTATTGTGCAATTGCAGGAACCATTCTAATATTTAGGTTTTTAACAATTTGGTCTTCCACATGTAGGTCCTGCTGTCGGAGGTTTTGACCCACTGTTCAACCCTTTTTGCATATGGGGAAATGAGTTGTCCATGAATATCAGTCAAGTCAAGAAACTCAGAAAGATTGTTAGGATAAAGAAATTAGCGACAAAAAAAACAAGATCTTTGTCTGCACAATGAAGAAGACATCAGTTCACTACAGGATGGTACTAACTATTATACCTTGCCTTTTTTATTCCTTTGCCCCATTTCCAATATAGAGAAGATATTTATGCACATCCTTGTTTCCAGGCCTTTCCAAAGCAGTTCACTGATGATTACCTCTCAAACCACCTCTATGGTCAGGAGGCGAGGAAGAATTTCATACAACACCCACGGTTCAATATTGAAGTGTTCCTGAAGAGGATGAAGGACGGACGGTCAATCATCCACAGGCACTGGCCCAAAGTTGCAAAGACCTTCAACATGAATGAAGGCTCAATATTTGCCTGTCGCTTCAGCAGTTTTCCAGATAAGATGCATCTATCTATATACCGTCTATGATGCTAATTTCGAAAGGTTCTACATGTTGCATGTGAAACTTGGTGCTGGTGCAGTTGTGTAATGGGGTAGCTGAGTGCTGAAGCTATAACATGTTGTCCTCTAATGTATTTCAATTATGAAATTCTGCTTCCTTAATATGAAAATGAAATATATTATGTGCTTAATATGAATGTCAATTAGATTAATAAATGTATTATTAATAATAGGGAAATTAGCCTGCTAATGGCGAATTAGCCTGCTAATTGGGAGTTGCTATTGCAAACGGTTATTGAAAAAATACCGTGGGCAATGATCTCAGGCAACACACAAAGTTTTTAGGAATAAATCGTGTTGGAACGATGAACAATCACACACGACTTCCTCTTGAAAACTGTTTGCGTTAGGCCACCTTGTGCAAACGTTTACCACATAAAAACTATGTGTGATGGACAACCTTTGCCACACAGTTTCTTCTACGGACCGTGTGTGATACATTCAATAACGTAAACGATTTAACGAGAAAAATTGTGTGTGATGTACCTGTGAACGGAAAAGTTTTCCTTGGAGCGACTCTGTGGGATGTACATACGAACGGAAACATTTAGCAGGGACTGACTGTGTGGGATGTACTTGCGATCGAAAATAATTTCGCCTATATAATTGTATTTTTTTAGCTCTACTGTATGTATTACCGCATTTGAGCGCTCGCCGATCACACACGACCTAATTTTGCCGAGCGTGTGTGCCAAGAGGGCCATATCCCCGACGGTTTCTGGGTCGTGTGGGAAGGACCCCCCTATCGCCCACACTCACTAGGCGACGGTTCCAAATGTCGTTGCGGAAAGGGGTTAAAACCGTTTGTATAGCACCTCGTTGTACTAGTGCTAGGCCTTGTTTCCAAGCATTGCAATAATGTTTTCGCTCACTTTTACCACTTGCTACCTTGCTGTTTTTATATTTTTAGATTACAAAAACCTATATCTACCATCCATATTGCACTTGTAACACCATCTCTTCGCCAAACTAGTGCACCTATATAATTTACCATTGTATTGGGTGTGTTGGGGACACAAGAGACTCTTTGTTATTTGGTTGCAGGGTTATTTGAAAGAGACCATCTTCATCCTATGCCTCCCACGGATTGATAAACCTTAGGTCATTCACTTGAGGGAAAATTGCTATTGTCCTACAAAACTCTCCGCTTGGAGGCCAACACGAGTCTATAAGAACAAGGCTGTGTAGTAGACATTAACCTGCACATTGCGAGGTCGACCGGTGATCAGACCTAGCAAACCCCATTACAAAGGAAGCTGCATTACACGGACCAACCCGGTGCGCGCCGCTCAGTCTCTGACGTCAAGGAGGCTTCGGCTGATACCACGACGTCGAGTGCCCATAACCGTTCTCGCGTAGTTGGTTAATGCGTATAGGCCAGTGGCCAGACTCAGATCAAATATACGGATCTTGTTAAGTGTGTTATTTGAAGTATCCACGGACGCCGACCAGGGACCAGGCCCACCTGTCTCCTAGGTCATCGCAACCTGCCATGTCGCTCTGCCACAAAGTAACAATCAGGGGGCTGTCGGGAACCCAGGCCCACCACTACCTGGGTGGAACCACCTGCCCCTTCAGCCCCCATCTCCGAACAGTAACATAAGTATGTAATTTTATATACCCGTGATCACCTCCTAAGTGATCACGGCCCCGTAGTATAGCATGGCAGACGAACAAGAGTGTAGGGCCACTGATGTAATACTAGCAACCTATACTAAGCATGTAGGATTGTCAGTAAAGTGATCAACATTAGTAACAAGGACAAGCTATGCAACAGTATAGGATCAAACCGATGAAACAGTAACATAACACTAATGCAAGTAGTAGAGGGAAAGAGTAGGTGATATCGGGATGATCAAAGGGGGTTGGCTTACCTGGCAGCTCTGTTGCACAGGAAGAAGGGTCGTCAGTGATGTAGTCATACTCAGTGGCATCAGCGTTGGTCTCGAGGTCTACCAGAGAAGAAGAGGGGGAAAGAAACAGTAAATACGAAGCAAACAAAGCATCACAAGATATAACAAGGCAATACGCGGTGCCAGGGGTGATCTAACGCAGGGATAGGTGATACCGGCGAAGGGGGAAAACATCCGGGAAAGTATTCCCGGTGTCTGGAATTTTCGGTCCAAAGGGGGGGGCGGTTGCAGGTTCGCTTTGCTAGGGAAGCGTGGCAGACGAGTGGACTGCGTATTCGGGTTTTTCTCGTCGTTCTGAGCAACTTTCATGTGCAAACTATTTTCATCCGAGTTACGAATTATTTTATATGAATTTTCAAAGTTTTTAAACAATTTCTAGAATTTATTTTAGTTATTAAATTCGAACTAAAATAGTAAATACTTTTTATACATGTTAGCAACTAGCCACTATGTATGACATGTGGGTCTAGTGGGGCTGAGTCATCCCAGTCAACTGTTGACTGGTCAACTAAGACAAACGGGGCCCATTTGTCATCTGGCCGTAGCCACTGACGTCTGGGCCCAGTCGCAGGCCACATTAGCAAGGTCAAAGCTGACGTGTGGGACAGGTCAATTAGCTAACAGTAACCAGAAAGTTAAGCATGGTTCATTAGTGGGTGGGTCCCACTGTCAGTCTCTCTATGCTAATCTAAAATGCGTCATTAGTGACTAATGACACCGAACACGTCAGCATCGCCGGATCTTCACCGGCGACAACCAACCGATGGAGGTAGTTCATTTTACGGTCGATATAGAGCCCCTGTCTTCATGCGGTTTGCAGCTACGAGAAGTTGGCGCTCGCGCGCGGCCATTGGGACAAGCGGGAGGAGCTCGGGTGGACTATGCTTGCCAGAATTGAGCTCACGGCGGCTGCCGGAGTTCGGGCATCGAGCGGGTCGCATGTTGGGGCTCGGGTTTGACAAGAGGATGGGCCAGCGGCATCTCCGGGAAGACCTGAGCACACTCATGTGCTCAGCAGTCCCAGGGATGGTCCATCGCAACGGCGGTGAGGTGCACGGTGGCGGCCGGAGCAAAACGATGGCGGTGGTGGTGCTAAAACTACGGATTGAGGGCGGGAACAGAGGGAAAACGAAGGCGGTCTCTCAGCGATTGCGTTGACGAGCTCGTGTAGGCGCGGGGAAGGCTGGGGAGGCCTCAATCGGCGAAGGCGACCGGTGGCCGTGCAGGAGGGAGGCGATGCGGGCATCGACGATGGTGCTTCCTGGCTTGATTTGAGCGTCATGGGAAGAAGGCGAGCCCAATGATGCGGATGGACGACCCCCCTTAGGCTCGGGGTGTGATAACCCACAAGTGTAGGGGATCGCAACAGTTTACAAGGGCAGAGTATTCAACCCAAATTTATTGATTCGAGACAAGGGGAGCCAAAGAATATTCTCAAGTATTAGCAGTTGAGTTGTCAATTCAACCACACCTAGAAACTTAGTATCTGCAGCAAAGTGTTTAGTAGCAAAGTAATATGATAGTAGTGGTAACGGTGATAAAAGGTAACGGTAGCAAAAGTAATATTTTTGGTGTTTTATAGTGATGATAATAATAGCAACGGAAAAGTAAATAAGCGACGAACAATATATGGAAAGCTCGTAGGCAATGGATCGGTGATGGAGAATTATGCCGGATGCGGTTCATCATGTAACAGTCATAACCTAGGGTGACACAGAACTAGCTCCAGTTCATCAATGTAATGTAGGCATGTATTCCGAATATAGTCATACGTGCTTATGGAAAAGAACTTGCATGACATCTTTTGTCCTACCCTCCCATGGCAGCGGGGTCCTATTGGAAACTAAGGGATATAAAGGCATCTTTTTAATAGAGTACCGGAACAAAGCATTAATACATAGTGAATACATGAACTCCTCAAACTACGGTCATCACCAGTAAGTATCCCGATTATTATCACTTCGGGGTTCACTTCGGGGTTAACGGATCATAACACATAATAGGTGACTATAGACTTGCAAGATAGGATCAAGAACTCTCATATATTGATGAAAACATAATAGGTTAAATCATGGCACTCGGGCCCTAGTGACAAGCATTAAGCATAGCAAAGTAATAGCAACATCAATCTCAGAACATAGTGGATACTAGGGATCAAACCCTAACAAAACTAACTCGATTACATGATAGATCTCATCCAACCCATCACCGTCCAGCAAGCCTACGATGGAATTACTCACGCACGGCGGTGAGCATCATGAAATTGGTGATGGAGGATGGTTGATGATGACAGATGGCGACGGATTCCCCTCTCCGGAGCCCCGAACGGACTCCAGATCAGCCCTCCCGAGAGATTTAGGGCTTGGCGGCGGCTCCGTATCGTAAAACACGATGAATCCTTCTCTCTGATTTTTTTCTCCCCAAAAGCGAATATATGGAGTTGGAGTTGAGGTCGGTGGAGCGTCAGGGGGTCGACGAGGTAGGGGGCGCGCCCAGGGGGTAGGCGCCCCCCACCCTTGTGGACAGGGTGTGGGCCCCCTGGCGTGGATCTTTCTTCTAGTATTTTTATATATTTCAAAATAATTCTCCTTTGATTTTCAGGTCATTCCAAGAACTTTTATTTCTGCACACAAATAGCACCATGGCAATTCTGCTGAAAACAGTGTCAGTCCAGGTTAGTTCCATTCAAATCATGCAAGTTAGAGTCCAAAACAAGGGCAAAAGTATTTGGAAAAGTAGATACGACGGAGACGTATCAACTCCCCCAAGCTTAAACATTTGCTTGTCCTCAAGAAATTCAGTTGAAACAGCTTTTCTGATCTCAATAAGGTCATCATATAATCGTCATAATTGCCTTTCACTTGCACGACCGAATAGTGTGGATAATAATAATAGTGCATGTGCATTGGACTAAGCTGGAATCTGCAAGCATTCAATTCAAGAGAGAAGACAAGGTAATATGGGCTCTTTGTTAGATCAACAATAATGCATATAAGAGCCACTTTAATATTTTAATTGTGGTCTTCTCCTCTCGACCCCCAAAGAACAAGAAAATAAATAAAACTATTTACACGGGAAAGCTCCCAACAAGCAAAAGAAGAACGAGAAATATTTTTGGGTTTTCTTTTTAATTACTACTACAAGCATGGAAAGTAAACTAATTAAAAGCTACAACTAATTTTTTTTGTTTTTTAAGGTTTATTAAACACACAAGAAGAAAGCATAAAAAAGAAAATAAACTAGCATGGATGATATAATGAAAAAGTATGAGCACCGACAACTAGCAATGAGTGTGTGAACATGAATGAGTGTGTGAACATGAATGTAATGTCAGTGAGAAATACGTACTCCCCCAAGCTTAGGCTTTTAGCCTAAGTTGGTCTATGGCCACGGCTGGCCTGGCGGATATCCAAAGTAATAGTTGGGGTCGTATTGTGAAGAAGCCTCAGATTGCCACTGGTTGGCAATCACCTCCGGATCCCACTGGTAATTAGACTGTCGTGGAGGCTCAAATTGTGATTCTGGCTCTGGCTCTGTAGCTGATGTAGGGTTCCGGTAGGCGTGAGTGGCCTCCAACGAAACAAGGTACTTGCCTGCAGATAAATCAAAAAAGGAAGGAGCAGGCAGGGTAATAGTCTCAGGATGATTTTTACCAAATATTAATTTGTACTTAAGCGCCTTTTCCCTATTCTTAACAATAAAATCATGTGCTACCATACTCTTGTAATCTAGATAAAAAAGAGGCAGCAATTTTTCTTCTTTCTCATAGTGCCTAATAGGTATGTTAAAATGTGCAGCGAGGCGTGAGGCGAAGATGCCTCCAAGGACGGGGCCCTTAGTACGGTTAAGATTTAACCGCTTTGCAACAATAGCGCCCATACTAAATGTGTCATCACGAAATAAAGCATGGCACAAAATAACAATATCAGGGGCACTCAGGTTTCCACAGTTTCCGCACCCAATTAAGCATCTACTAGCAAATATAGCAAAGTAATGTAGGACAGGAAAGTGTATGCTAGTAATTCGTGCGTCATAAACTTTCCTCGTTTCCCCTACAGTAATTGTATCAATAAACCCATCCACATCGTCACGATGTGGTTCCTCTACGCTGCCCTCAAAAGGGATCAAACAAACCCGACAAAAATCTTGAACTGACATCTCCTTATGCTCATCATATAAATAAAATTCCACCGTAGGTGGTGAGCTCCTAGCATGGAAATGAAAGTTTTGCACAAAGATACTAGTGAGTAAGAGATAATGTTCGCGTCGGTCGTGGAGGAAGGCGGTGAGGCCTGCATTCTCAGTCAATTCATAGAAATCATCATAAATCCCGGTTCTTCTCAAGAAATCATCACAAGGCCATTCACATGGCCAAACCTCCGTGGTGCGAGGAAGATTATATTTGGGCCTCTTATCCTCCTCACTTTGCTTATCCTTCGAGCTTCGGTTCAATGAGCCCCTCAAAAATCTCTTCATCTTTTTCTGAAAATTTCTGGAAAAAAATTAGTAACTTCAAAATAAAAGTAAACCAAACTCAACAATATTGATAGCAATTACTCCTACAAGTGCCTAGAGGAAATATCATACCTCAGAACTACTTTTGACCACATAAATTTGACATGCAAGCTCAAGAACAGGGTCACCTAAGAAACAAAAATATGCAATGAATAAAGCACTAGAACAAAAACTAATTGGACCATTGGAGCAGTCACATACCAAGGAACAATCCCCCAAAGCAGTTTTGTGAGAGGTGCTTTGAGCAAGGAGATCGAAAATGGCAGCAAAATGAGCTTGGACTCGGGTTTGAGATGGTTAGTGGTGTTTGTGGGAGGAAGAAGGAGTGTGTGGTAGCTGGGATAAGTGGAGGGGAGCCACCATGGGCCCACGAGGCAGGGGGCGCGCCCAGGGGGTAGGGCGCACCCTCCACCCTCGTGGCCAGGTGCTTGCTCCCCCTGTTGTGCTCTCAGTGCCAGATATTCTCAAATATTCCAGAAAAAATCATATTTAAATTTCAGGGCATTTGGAGAACTTTTATTTTTGAGGTATTTTTTATTGCATGGATAATTCAGAAAACAGACAGAAATTACTATTTCTGCTTTATTTAATATAAATAACAGAAAGTAAAAAGAGGGTACAGAGAGTTGTGTTTTCTAAATTCATCGACCTCATGCTCATCAAAAGGAATCCACTAACAAGGTTGATCAGGTCTTGTTAACAAACTCATTCCGAATAACGTGGAACCGGGGAACTTTCCAATAACACTAGGTTACCTCAACGGGGATATGCACATCCCCAACAATAAGAATATCATATTTCTTCTTGACAGTAGGAAGAGGAAATTCAAAACCTCCAAAAATAATCGATGTAATTTTTTCAATAGAGTTTATACTATGAACTTGAGGTTGTTTCCTCAGAAAGTGTACCGTATGCTCATTGCCATTAACATGAAAAGTGACATTGCCTTTAGTGCAATCAATAACAGCCCGTGCAGTATTCAAAAAGGGTCTTCCAAGAATAATAGACATACTATCGTCCTCGGGAATATCAAGGATAACAAAGTCCGTCAAAATAGTAACGTTTGCAACCACAACAGGCACATCCTCACAAATACCGACAGGTATAGCAGTTGATTTATCAGCCATTTGCAAAGATATTTCAGTAGGTGTCAACTTATTCAAATCAAGTCTACGATATAAAGAGAGAGGCATAACACTAACACCGGCTCCAAGATCACATAAAGAAGTTTTAACATAGTTTCTTTTAATGGAGCATGGTATAGTTGGTACTCCGGGATCTCCTAGTTTCTTAGGTATTCCACCTTTAAAAGTATAATTAGCAAGCATGGTGGAAATTTCAGCTTCCGGTATCTTTCTTTTATTTGTAACAATTTCTTTCATATACTTAGCATAAGGATTCATTTTGAGAATATCAGTCAAACGCATACGCAAGAAGATAGGTCTAATCATTTCAGCAAAGCGCTCAAAATCCACATCATCCTTTTTCTTGGATGATTTGGGAGGAAAAGGCATGGCTTTCTGAACCCATGGTTCTCTTTCTTTACCGTGCTTCCTAGCAATGAAGTCTCTCTTATCATAACGTTGATTCTTTGATTGTGGGTTATCAAGATCAACAGTAGGTTCAATATCTACTTTATTGTCACTACTAGGTTGAGCATCAACATGAACATCATTATTAACATTATCACTAGGTTCATGTTCATTACCAGATTGGGTTTCAGCATCAGAAATAGAAATATCATTAGGATTCTCAGGTGTGTCATCAACAGGTTCACTAGAAGCAAGCAAAGTCCTATCATTTTTCTTTTTCTTCCTCTTAGAAGGACTAGGTGCATCAACATTATTTTTGTGAGAATCTTGCTCAATTCTCTTAGGATGGCCTTCAGGATACAAAGGTTCCTGAGTCATTTTACCACCTCTAGTCATAACTCTAACAACATTATCATTCTTATTATTTAATTCATTGAGAAAATCATTCTGAGCTTTAAGTACTTGTTCTACTTGAGTGGTAACCATAGAAGCATGTTTACTAATATGTTTAAGTTCACCTTTCACATTAGCCATATAATCACCCAAGTGTTCAAGCATATCAGCATTGCGTTTTAATTCTCTACCAAAATAAGCATTGAAGTTTTCTTGCTTAACCATAAAGTTATCAAACTCATCTAAGCATGGGCTAGCAAACTTAGTAAATGGGATTTCAGCTTTATCATATCTATAGAGAGAATTTACCTTTAGTACCTGTGTCGAGTTACCAAGACCATGTATTTCTTCAACAGGCGGTAAATTAAGACCATGTATTTCTTCAATAGGAGGTAAATTCTTAACATCTTCAGCTTTAATACCTTTTTCTTTCATAGATTTCTTTGCCTCTTGCATATCCTCAGGACTGAGAAATAGAATACCCCTTTTCTTTGGAGTTGGGTTAGGAGTTGGTTCAGGAATTGGATCAGGGATTGGATCAGGAAGTGTCCAATTATTTTCATTAGTCAACATATTATTCAATAGAATTTCAGCTTCATCTGGTGTTCTTTCCCTGAAAACACAACCAGCACAACTATCCAGGTGGTCTCTGGAAGCATCGGTTAGTCCATTATAAAAGATGTCAAGTATTTCATTTTTATTAAGAGGATGATCAGGCAAAGCATTAAGTAATTGGAGAAGCCTCCCCCAAGCTTGTGGGAGACTCTCTTCTTTAATTTGCACAAAAATTGTATATTTCCCTTAAAGCAGCTTGTTTCTTATGAGCGGGGAAATATTTAGCAGAGAAGTAATTAATCATATCCTGGGGACTACGCACACAACCAGGATCAAGAGAATTAAACCATATCTTAGCATCACCCTTTAATGAGAACGGAAATATATTAAGGATATAATAGTAGCGAGTTTTCTCATCATTAGTGAATAGGGTAGCTATATCATTTAATTTAGTAAGATGTGCCACAACAGTTTCAGATTCATAACCATAGAAAGGATCATATTCAACTAAAGTAATTATCTCAGGATCAACAGAGAAATCATAATCCTTATCAGTAACAAAGATAGGTGAAGTAGCATAAGCAGGATCATATTTCATTCTAGCATTCAGAGTTTTTTGTTTCGTCTTAGCTAATAATTTCTTAAGATCACTCCTATCATTGCAATCAAGAAAATCTCTAGCAGTTTCTTCATCCATAACATAGCCCTCAGGCACAACAGGTAATTCATATCTAGGGGGAGACTCTTCATCATCACTTTCATCAATATTATCAGTTTCAATAATTTCATTCTCTCTAGCCCTAGCAAGTTGTTCATCAAGAAATTCACCAAGTGGCACAGTAGTATCAAGCATAGAAGTCGTTTCATCATAAGTAACATGCATAGCAGAAGTGACATCATCAATAACATGCGACATATCAGAATTAATAGCAGAAGCAGGTTTAGGTGTCGCAAGCTTACTCAAAACAGAAGGTGAATCAAGTGCAGAGCTAGATGGTGGTTCCTTACATCCCCTCGTAGTTGAGGGATACATTTTTGTTTTTGCGTCTTTCAAGTTCTTCATAATGATAAGCAGATATAATCGCAAGTAACTCAAAGAATAGAGCTATGCTCCCTGGCAACGGTGCCAGAAAATAGTCTTGATAACCCACAAGTGTAGGGGATCGCAACAGTTTTTGAGGGTAGAGTATTCAACCCAAATTTATTGATTCGACACAAGGGGTGTCACAGCCCCAGTTCAGGCCTTTCCTGCCTTTGCATTAGCCTCCATGCATCATGTCTAAATTCTATTAATTTTGAAATGGGGACTAATAAACCCTAGAAGCAAGTGAAATACAACTAGGGTCAAATTAAATCTTTTCCATCTACCCAAAATGGCTTTTAGAAAAGTTCATCAATTTTGGAATGGGTGAAAACTTCTTCCAAAAATGATGCACACATTTCTAGGACATTTCTGGATTTTGGAGTTAATTCATACGTATTTGCATTTGGACAATTAAATGCAATATAATATATTAAATGTCCAAATAATTCTGAACTTAAGTGAGGGCTGTTGGAAATATTCCATACAGAGCCCACAATTATTTTCAGGGTTTTAGAAAATGCGTTAGCATTTTAATTAAGTCAAAAAAATTACAGAAAAATAGAAAACAGAAACTAAATAAAAGAGAGAGAGAGAGAGAAGGAACAAACCTGGGCCTCCCATGTGCTAGGCCCAGCCACCTGGCAGCCCAGCCACCTGGCCGGCCCACCGAGGGCAGGGGCGTCTTCTTCCTCCTGCCAGAAGGCAGAGGAGAAGACAGCCACGGCGCCGCGGCGTGCCACGCCGGCAGCTACCTGCCTGGCTGCCCCCTCGTCGCCCTGGACTCCCTCTGCGATGCCACGCTACCCCCCTGGACCCCCTTGACGCTCTCGCTCTCTCTCCCAAAGCCGAGCGGAGCCATCGCCGCCGCTCGTCGTTGCCGTGTCCACTGCCTCCCCCTCGCTTCCCCGACCAGTCCAGGCGCTCCGCCACATCATCCCCGACCTCTCCGCCAAGTCAAGCAAGCCGGGACGCACCACAGCACCGCCATCGCCGTCTTCTTTAACCTCGGTCCGCCGAGATCGCCGACGATCGTGCGCCCGCTCCGTTGCTTCCCCGAGCTCCCCAAGACCACCGCTGCACTCCCCGTGAGCTTCTCCTTCGATCCCCACTTCCCCCCTGCTCGTTTGCGCCGTGTAGTCGCCGCCTTCTTCGAGCCTGAGAGCATCTCGCCGCCGGCCATGGCGTAGCCGTGGCCACACCCGCGCAAGCTCGCAACCGAGCACTTCCCTGCACTCATAGTGTCCCCAGGAGCCCGCATCACCCCTCTGCACCTCCTACTGTGCCTCCTAGCGACGACCCCGAGCTCGCCCGAGCTCCGGCAGCCGCCAACGTCGTCGTCGGCGTCTTTTCCGGCCACCCCAGGCCCGGCTACTGCCACCAGGCGACGCGCTGCAACGCCACCTACCCGTAGAGACCAACCGCGGCTCAAACCGCGGCCTGTATGCGAAACCCGAGCAACTCCGGCGAGTTGCCGCCACGGTTTTGGTCGCTGCCGGCTAAACTCCGGTGACTCCAACGTGGCACACTTAGTTAACACTAATGACGCCATTAGCTAATCATTGTGCCACTGACGGATGGGCCCCACGCGCTAATTAACCCCAGGATTTATTCCCTGTTTAACTTAGACTAAACCACCGGACCCACACGTCAGGTTGACTTTGCTGACGTGGCCTTTGACCGGTCCCACCTATCATTGACTCGAGCCAGCACTGTGTCACTGACCAGTAGGCCCCACTGGTTAGGTTTGACCTAGCCAGACACAGTTGACCTGATGACATCACTCTTACGTCATGCTGACGCAGTAAAACCTTTTCTGCATTTTAAATAAATCTAAATGATTTATTTATTTTCAGAAAATATCCAAAACTTTGAAAAATCATAGAAAATAATCTATAACTCAGATTGAAAAGATTTATATATGAAAAATTATCAGAAAAATCCAAAGAATCTGAATCTGGCATTTTCATGCATGTTGGAACAACTTAAAGTTGCTGTTTAGGACAATCCAATTAAATGGCATTTAAGAAATCACATATGGAGTTTGAATTTGAACTTAGGGTTCAAACCAACCCCATTTAACCTGTTGCTAGTTGCATTAGCTGAAAACACAGCATATTGACATGTCATGATCATGCATCATATTGTGCATTTCATTGATTGTGTTCTTTCTGTGTTTGCCGGTGGTTGTCCCCTCTCGATAGACGTTGTACCGACGCTGTGATCATTGACACTGATGAAGACCCAATGATATCTTCAGAAGTGCCAGGCAAGCAAAACCCCCTTGTTCATTTCGATACAATCCCACTCTCTCGCTCCTACTCTCTTTTACTGCATTAGGACAACACGATTCCTTTGTTACTTGTTGCGGTAGTTGAACCCCTTATCCTCTGCATGGCCTGTCATTGCCACAGTAAATAGATGAAACCCACTAGCATGAGTAGGAGTTGTTTGAGCCCTGATGTGCCTACTCATTCATGTTTGTTTGTCATGCCTGCTACTGCTTAGAGTTGAGTCAGGTCTGATTCATCGGGAATGAATCGGAGGTGTGTGAACATGTCCTACTGTTGAGAGCTAAATGTGTGAACACGATTTGGTAAAGGTAGCAGTGAGAGACCATGTAGGAGTACATGGTGGGTTGTCTCATTGGAGCCGTCCTTAGGAACTGAGTTCTGTGTTTGTGATCCATGAAACAGTTACTACCACACATTGGGCCCGAAACCAATGGACCCTCTCGGCTTCTTAATCACCCTAGTACACTGTCCAGGAGTTGCAAGTAGTTTCTGGTGTTTGTAGGTTATGTGTTGGCGGCCGTGCGTAGCGCTGACCCTAGGGGTGGGCTATGTTGCGGTAGATACACCGTGGCACGGTGTACCGGGCGCCCGTTTGGTGTCTCGGGAACCCTTTTCACATCGTTCGGGGCCGTATGTGGGAACCTCGGCCGGACTCCCTATGGATGGAACCTGGATAGGCGATAAACCTGGACTAGAGACTTAGGTGTTTAGGTAGGCCGTGGCCGACACCCTCGTTGGGCTTCCGCTTGAAGGTTGCCGAGTACATGTCGTGTAAACGACGGTAAGTGGTGGGAGCGTGTGTGAAGAAGTACACCCCTGCAGGGTTATCATTATCTATTCGAATAGCCGGATTCCTCGGATATGGAAACTTGGACCCCTTGCATAGTTCATAGACGAGTGAAAGTGGATACTCTAAAACTCGCAAGATAAGTGTGAGTGCTATGGATGGCCTTCTTGTAGGGAGACGGGAGCGGATCCATAGTGGTGTATTGAATGGTGAATATGTGGACTCGTGTGCGCCACCTCAAAAGAGTTGCTTGCAGTCGTAGTTCAGGTTAGCCACTGAGTCAAAGCTGGCTTGCTGCAGTTAAACTCCACCACCACCCCCCCCCCTTGCTGATACCGATGCATATGTAGCTAGTTCTGATGTAAGTCTTGCTGGGTACATTTGTACTCACATTTGCCTATTTTATGTTTTGCAGAGAGACGTCAGTCTCGCTAGTAGTTCCGCGTGGACTTCGACATTTAGCTTGATACCTCAGCTACGATCTTGTGCTCTTGGCAGGATCTGGTAGATAGTCAGGCTTCTCAGCCTTCTTCATTTGTAATTGTCTGTACTCAGACAAGTTAAGCTTCCGCATGTGCTTGTTGCTTGTATGCTCTGTATGTTGGGTCATAAGACCCATTATTGTAATATCTCGCTCCTCGGAGCCTAATGAATAAATACTTTGAGTCGTAGAGTTATGTTGTGATGCCGTGTTGTATTTACACATATCGAGCATATTGTGTGTATGATTGAAATGCTTGGTATGTGTGGGATCCGACAATCTAGTTGTTTATCCTTGGCAGCCTCTCTTATGGGGAAATGTAGTCCAGTGCTTCCTTGAGCCATAGTAGTCCGCTACTGCCCGGTTCACTGGAGTCCTGCTAGCCCAGCACTACTGCTCAGATCACTTGACTGGCCGGCATGTGTTTCACTTCGTTCCTGTGTCTATCCCTTCGGGGAAATGTCACGCGGTGACATCCGGAGTCCTGTTAGCCCAGCGCTACAGCCCGGATTCACACGTTGCTGACCGCATGCTCGATGTGATTCATGTATGCCTGTCCCCATAGGTTAGTGCCGCTTTGGGTTCACGACTAGCCATGTCGGCCCGGGTTCTCTGTCATATGGATGCTAGCGACATTATCATATACGTGAGCCAAAAGGCGCAAACGGTCCCGGGCCATGGTAAGGCGACACCCGTGGGAATACCGTGCGTGAGGCCGCAAAGTGATATGAGGTGTTACCGGCTAGATCGATGTGACTTGGAATCGGGGTCCTGACAAGGGGAGCCAAAGAATATTCTCAAGTATTAGCAGCTGAGTTGTCAATTCAACCACACATGGAAACTTAGTATCTGCAGCAAAGTGTTTAGTAGCAAAGTAATATGATAGTAGTGGTAATGGTGATAAAAGGTAACGGTAGCAAAATTAATATTTTTGGTGTTTTATAGTGATTATAATAATAGCAATAGAAAAGTAAACAAGCGAAGAACAATATATGGAAAGCTCGTAGGCAATGGGTCGGTGATGGAGAAATATGCTGCATGCGGTTCATCATGTAACAGTCATAACCTAGGGTGACACAGAACTAGCTCCGGTTCATCAATGTAATGTAGGCATGTATTCCGAATATATTCATACGTGCTTATGGAAAAGAACTTTCATGACATCTTTTGTCCTACCCTCCCGTGGCAGCGGGGTCCTATTGGAAACTAAGGGATATTAAGGCCTCCTTATAATAGAGTACTGGAACAAGGCATTAACACATAGTGAATACATGAACTCCTCAAACTACGGTCATCACCGATAAGTATCCCGATTATTGTCACTTCGGGGTTAACGGATCATAACACATAATAGGTGACTATAGACTTGCAAGACAGGATCAAGAACTCTCATATATTGATGAAAACATAATAGGTTCAGATCTGAAATCATGGCACTCGGGCCCTAGTGACAAGCATTAAGCATAGCAAACTCATAGCAACATCAATCTCAGAACATAGTGGATACTAGGGATCAAACCCTAACAAAACTAACTCGATTACATGGTAAATCTCATCCAACCCATCACCGTCTAGCAAGCCTATGATGGAATTACTCACGCATTGCGGTGAGCGTCATGAAATTGGTGATGGAGGATGGTTGATGATGACGATGGCGGCGGATTCCCCTCTCCGGAGCCCCGAACGGACTCCAGATCAGCCCTCCCGAGAGAGTTTAGGGCTTGGCGGCGGCTCCGTATCATAAAACGCAATGAATCCTTCTCCCTTGTGTTTTTCTCCCCGGAAGTGAATATATGGAGTCCAGGTTGAGGTCGGTGGAGCGTCAGGGGGCCCACGAGGCAGGGGGCGCACCCAGGGGGGTAGGGCGCGCCCCCACCCTCATGGACCGGTGGAGCCCCCCCCCTTGACATGGATCTTCCTTCCAGTATTTATTATATATTCCAAAATAATTGTCCGTGGATTTTCAGGTCGTTCTGAGAACTTTTGTTTCTGCACAAAAATAACACCATGGCAATTCTGCTGAAAACAGCATTAGTCCGGGTTAGTTCCATTCAAATCATGCAAGTTAGATTCCAAAACAAGGGCAAAAGTGTTTGGAAAAGTAGATACGACGAAGACGTATCAGGGTGGCCGGTGGCCACGAGCTCCTACGGAGCGCGTCCATGGCGGCGTTCGAACGCACAAGGAAGGGAGCGAGGGCGAGTGCGGGGAGTAACTGGGCATGCTAGGGTTTGCGAGGAGAGAGGGGTGTGGGGAAGTGAGTGGATCAGGGGGGGAGGGAGAGAGCCGGGGGACCTTATCCCGTTGTCGGCGCCAGTGAACGGGTCCGGCGGGGTTCGCCCCTTTTGCGACCCCGGTTGGGGGAACGGGAGGAAGAACTGACCCGGGGGTAGGTGATGGGCTGGGTCGGTCGGGTGGCCGAGGCCCATGTGGGGGTTGGGGCCTTGCTCTTTTTCATTATTTTGTTTCTCTTTTTCTTTTATTCTTTCTGTTTTCATCTATATATTTTAGTTTTACAAAATACCAAGTTAGCCCCTAAATTAGTATCATCAATATAGGCCACTTCCAAACCTATTTTGGACCCAAATAAATTATTTTAATAATTTTATAATTTCAAAAGCAGTTAAATTACTATTTTAGCCATTGTTTTTAATTAGTCTAGGGCGTTTAAACATTTTGAAAAAGGTTGGTTCCATGTAACACCCAGGATGTAATTTACCTTATATGTATCTCAACTCTTGCCGTTTCCGGCACTAAGTTATGTCATTTCCTCATTGTCGAGTTTTGTTGTTGTCTTTGTCATGCATCTCATATCATGTCATCATGTGCATTGCATTTGCATACGTGTTCGTCTCATGCATCCGAGCATTTTCCCCGTTGTCCGTTTTGCATTCTGGCGCTCCTATGTCCTCTGGTGGCCCTTTCTACCTCTTTTCGCGTGTGGGTGTTAAACATTTTCGGATTGGACCAAGACTTTTCATGCGGCCTTGGTTTACTACCGGTAGACCGCCTGTCAAGTTTCGTACCATTTGGACTTCGTTTGATACTCCAACGGTTAACCGAGGGACCGAAAAGGCCTCATGTGTGTTGCAGCCCAACACCCTTTCAAACTGGCCCAAAACCCACATAAACCTCTCCCATCATCTAGAGCGTTTGATCACGATCGCGTGGCCGCAAACCGCACCTCATTTGGAGCTTCCTAGCTCCCTCTACCTATAAAACTATCCCCTCCTCCGAAATTTCGGGTCTCTCCTTCCTCAAAACCCTAGAAATCCGCTCTCCGCGCGCCGGACGTGTCCGCCGGCGCCGGACGCTTCGCCGCCACCACTCTCGTGCCGCCAAGTGTCGCGCCGCCGCCGTTCCACCGCGCGCCGCCGCGGGCCCGCACGGCCCAGATCCGGCCCGCGGGGCCCGAACAGCTCGCCGCCTCCTCGCGCCTCCCCGTGCGTGCCTCCTCCCAGCGCCGCTCCTCTCCTTCGACGTCGGCGCCGCCCGCCACCGCACCGAGCCGGTCCCGCCGCCGCAGAGCTCGCCGGCTCCGCCCGCGCCCCGAAGCGGCCACCGGGACCCTGCGCGCCCGCGCGGCTGTGGAGGAGCACGCCGCCGCCACTCCCTACCTCGCCAGCGCACCTCCTGGGCCCCCCTTTCTCCGGTGAACTCCCCTCACTCCGGTGACCCTCAGGAGCTATGCGTGCTACAGTGCTCGAGATCCAGATCCAGATCCATCGGTTGACTTTTTCGTCCCCAAACCCTAGTTTATTTGCATTTCTCTGCATGCCATAACTCTGTATCCGTAGCTCCGATTCGTGCGTGTAGCATATCAAAATGTTCGCCTCGACGAGTACGTAATTTCATCTCATTGCATCATTTTCTTTTGAGCTCATCTTGGTGCCCGAAATGCTGTTGGAAGAGGGCTATGTGATGAATTTGTCAGATCTGTTTCAGCAAATGGCCTTTTGTCATTTTTGCCATGATTAATGTGTGCATGCTATGATCCTGAGCTCTACATGTGTTTTGTAGAATGTCATGCCATCTTTACAGAGGTGCTTGCCATGTATTTTTGTGATATTTGTGGTGAATAGCACAAGCATGCAAAGTAGCGTAATCGTTGATGCTGATTTCAGGGACTTAGAATTTCACTTTCACGAAGTCCTTGTCCTGTTTTTGTCTTTATGCCATATGTTCTTGTTGTTTCCTAGTGATTCGTGCCTCTTTTGAGGATGACCAGTAAGTATGTTTTGTTAATATTATGGTTCTCTATCCATCCATGTCTTTGTTTGAAATTATGGAGAACCTTAGCTTGAGTCAATCGAGCTCTACTTTTGCTATAAAATGATTCTGGTAGATTGTTGACATGTTTAGCGATTTTGCCGAGGATGTTGCTATTGGTCTGTGCACGCTATGTTGTTGTTCTTGCCATGTCTAGCTTCTATGCCATGTCTTCTTGATGGGTGTATGCTTAGATTGTCATGCAATGCTCTGTAGTGAGTGCATCGAGCTCATAAACATGCCTACTCGTTAACTGTTTTGCATGCTCCAGTTTTTCACCAAGTCTGAATCTGTTTATGTTTTTGCCATGTTCACATGCTTGCAATTGTATTTTATGATCCCTTTTGGCTCAAGGTCACTAAGGGACTTTTGTTATGTGCTTAGAGTAGCTTCATGCCATGCCTTTCCTTGCCATGATATGTTCCTATAGCATGTAGTTTTCATGCTCTAAAGTGTGCTTCCTCATGATAAATTCCAGACTTGTGTTAATTTCACTAAGTCTGAAACCTGTTAGCATTTGCACTTTGGCCATGCTTGTCTGAACCTGTTAATGGATGAATTAGCCATAGCTCAATGTTCATCTTTTGTCAAGAATCATGAGTGGATCCCTGCCATGTATTTTGTTGTCAAGTTTGAGTGTTGTAGCATATTTAACTTGATGCATTTAGATGGCTACTTGCTGATTATCGTAGACCGGTGCCATATTTGTTTTGCTTGCCATTTCCAAACCGTGCATCCGATTCCGGTGATCTTTATATCGATTTTAACCGAAATCAACTCCCCTTTCCGGTGGAACTCTTGGATTTCCAAGTTGAGGCCAGGTTCATTCATTCCTTTCCAAATCATGCCTATGCATCACATATCGCATCCCGCATACCATACCATGTTTGCATCATGTTGCTTGAGCATTGCACGTGGTTGATTGTGTTCCTTTTTGCTTCTTGTTCTTGTTTGGATAGAGCCAGGAGACGAGTTCGTGAACGAGGAGCCCGTTGAGTTTGCTTACGAGGATCAAGGCAACTCTGAAAGCTTTGCAGGCAAGATGACCATACCCTCAAAGTCACTTCTATCTTTGCTTGCTAGATGCACGCTCTTTTGCTATGTCTATGCTACGATACCTACCACTTTCTTATCATGCCTCCCATATTGCCATGTCAAACCTCTAACCCACCATGTCCTAGCAAACCGTTGTTTGGCTATGTTACCGCTTTGCTCAGCCCCTCTTATAGCGTTGCTAGTTGCAGGTGAAGATTGGAGATCGTTCCTTGTTGGAACATTGTTTATTGTTGGGATATCACAATATTATCTTGTTTATCTTAATGCAACTATATACTTGGTAAAGGGTGTAAGGCTCGGCCTTTTGCCTAGTGTTTTGTTCCACTCTTGCCGCCCTAGTTTCCGTCATATCGGTGTTATGTTCCCGGATTTTGCGTTCCTTACACGGTTGGGTTATAATGGGAACCCCTTGACAGTTCGCCTTGAATAAAACTCCTCCAGGAATGCCCAACCTTGGTTTTACCATTTGCCACCTAGCCTCTTTTTCCCTTTG
This sequence comes from Triticum urartu, assembly GCF_003073215.2. Lineage (NCBI taxonomy): Eukaryota > Viridiplantae > Streptophyta > Magnoliopsida > Poales > Poaceae > Triticum > Triticum urartu. Next base: position 415,005,606 of record NC_053027.1, on the reverse strand, counting down.
GTTTCCGGAGCCCGACGGTCATCTTTATTTAACCCCCCCCCCCCCGGGGCCAGTGCTCCTCTGAGTGTTGGTCCACCTCGTCAGCTGCCGGTGGCCACCAGGGGCAACTCTGGGCTGGCCTACCGGAAGTTTGGACAATCTGAGTGTGCCCTGAGAACGATATATGTGCAGCTCCTATCGGGATTTGTCGGCACATTCAGGCGGTGTTGCTGGACTTGTTTTACCATTGTCGAGGATGTCTTGCAACCGGGATGCCGAGCCTGATCGGATTGTCTTGGCAGAAGGAATATCCTTCGTTGACCGTGAGAGCTTGTGATGGGCTAAGTTGGGACTCCCCTGCAGGGATTTGAACTTTCGAAAGCCGTGCCCGCGGTTATGGGAAGATGGGAATTTGTTAATGTCCGGTCGTAGATAACTTGAAACTTAACTTAATTAAAATGCACCAACCGCGTGTGTAACCGTGATGGTCTCTTCTCGGCGGAGTCCGGGAAGTGAACACGGTGTTGGAGTAATGCTTGACGTAGGTTGTTCTAGGATCACTTCTTGATCATAGTTGTTTGACCATGCTTTTGCCTTCTCTTCTCGCTCTCTTTTGCGAATAGGTTAGCCGCCATATATGCTAGTCGATTGCTGCAGCTCCACATCATACCTTTGCCTTACCTATAAGCTTAAATAGTCTTGATCGCGAGGGTGTGAGATTGCTGAGTCCCCGTGACTCACAGATTCCTTCCTAAACCAGATGCAGGGACCGATGATACCGTTCCAGATGATATGACCGAGCTCAAGTGGGAGTTCGATGAAGACTCTCGCCGTTACTATGTATCTTTCCCAGATGATCAGTAGTGGTGCCCAGTTGGGGCGATCGGGGACTTTGTCGCATTTGGGGGTTGATCTTTATTTTGGTACCGTAGTCGGACCCTAAGTGTATTGGATGAATGTAATGACTTATTTATCTATTTGTGTGACGTGGCGACTGTAAGCCAACTATGTACCTTTCCCCTTATTTTATTTACATGGGTTGTTGTGAAGATTACCTCACTTGCGACCTTGCTTTCAATGCGGTTATGCCTCTAAGTCGTGCTTCGACACGTAGGAGATATAGCCACATCGAGGGCGTTACATTCCACCACCAAAATTAGTTAGGGATTATTTTCCACATGATGAACCTTTTAGTTTTCATATTTGAAAACCTTTACTGTTTGACTTGATTTTGAATTTGAATTTGAATTTGAATCTGTTTCGAATCAATGTGAGTTTATCAACAGTAACCGAGGTGACATGGCATCATTAGCAGAGGTTCCCTATAGCTTAATTATCCAGGCGTTACACCAGTCTAGTCTAGTACGGTTCGGTCGAATTTGCGAACCGGTTCAGTCTGCAGAAATTTTGCCTAGGAAAAACCTGATGACATGGCACGCTAGCTGGACCTGATAATTGTGATCCACCGGTCAGAATGCTCTCAAAAATTTAAAAAGCATAAATTATGGCAACACTTTTGTTAAAGGAAAACACTTCTAATCACCCGAGCGATCATAGCTCCTGCGTCCGCCGTCTTCCCTGCACGCCAGGTGCCCATGGGCCACCAGCACTTAGATTTGCAACTGGCCCGTTGTTGCAATCTTACCATCGCAACAACTAGTCTGTTGTAGTCCCACGAAGGCGTGGCGGTGCATCCAGATCCCATAACGCCGAACGAGGGACGCGCGTCACCCGATGCTTCAACGCAGCAATGCCAACCGCCCACCTCACCGAAGAGGTGGATGGCGGCGAGGTTGTAGTTGGGGTCGGGCGTAGTGGCCACCGTTACCGCACGCCTTCATCACGACTGTCAACAGTGCGCGGTGCGCACACCTTGCCGGAGAGGAAGATGGCGGCGAGGCGACCTGGTCGGAGGTCCATCGCTCGTCGATGGCAGTGCGACAATGAGGATGGGTGGCACTGCTCCTCCCGCACCATGTTCGTTGGGAGCTCGCTGCAAATTCTTGCCACATCCTCCTTGTTGCAAAATGGATTTCTGCAGCATCAACAATGTTGGAAAACTTTCTGCCATAACACTTGTTAAAATTCCGCAACATTAGTTTTGTTGCAAAAAAAATATTCAACAATATATCTGTTGCAAAAGTACTGCAATAGGAACTTTGTTGCAAACCTTTGAGCGCAACATCACCCTAGTTGGAAAACTGACAGATGAATCTGGTGCCCTGCTAAATCCAATGGCTAGCGACGCGACGGACCCTTTGTTAAATGGAGTATGACGGATGAAATTCTCTTAAATAAGGTAATTAGTGTTAAAAATGTCAAACTTAGGGGTAAAAGGTGGGATTCACTCTTTTTTATAATACATCAAGCTAATAGAGCTATGTGCATTTTTTGTAGAAAGGAGGCGCTTGCCCGGCCTTAAACTGAGGCCCTTGCGAGTTCAACAATGGAGCAAAGGATAACAAAGTACGACAGTAAGAAGCTAAAGTCGTGCAATACAAGCCCGTGGGCAAGAACAAGCGACGCAACGCTGATACGAAGTCGGGGCTCTCATGGTGGCAAGGGGCAATGTCAAGTCGGTGCTATCCCGTGAGGCGGTCGACGCAGCTCACACTAGTAGAAAAAGGGCCTAATGTGAAGCACATTAGTCCCGCTTTGTAATTGAACCGGCACTAATGTGACTATTAGTGTCGGATCCAACGGCTAGGCGGGAGGTGCTCATTAGTACCGGTTCATGGCGAACCTTTAGTATCGGTTCGTGCCACGAACCAGTACTAAAGAGATGGTGGCAGGCTGTTGTCAGTCTAGGGCCCCACCAGCACCTTCAGTATCAGTTCATGCCATAAACCGGTACTAGAGATGCACCTTTAGTCATGGTTCGTATAACCAACTGGGACTAAAGATATCACTATATATAGTGCTCCGTCTAGCCCGAGCCAAAGCGCTCTTTTCCCTCCTCTCTGTTTTCTTCCCCTCTTGCTCGAGCTCACCTCCATTTTTGCCAAAAGTTGTCCAAGATTTGAAGGCACCCCATCCATCCAAGTGATCACAAAGGTTAGCAACTTTGTCCTTTCATCTCTCATTGCTAGATTACCTCTTGCAATGATCTATAAGTATAGTGATTTTTGGGTTTTATTTTGGGAGGAATTATATGTGGTACTATTTGATTTATATGCAATTTGAGGTCAAAATAACTCTTAGTTTGCATATGTAGGTGTGGTTTACTTAGTGCCTTCCCGTCTCCGTCCTAACAATCATCGATCGCCCGCACCGTCCTGTCACCGGCACCACCTTGTGATGAGCTGCTTGTTCTTATCTTTTTTATATTAAAAAATCATATTTGTGTGATTTAGATATATAGTTACTTGTATAATTATCTTACCCATACGTTATTTGTTATACATAGTGCCATGGTTTTGATATCCGTCCCCGTCGGCCCTCATCCGGGTTATGATTCAAAGGAACTCTGAAAAGGTTGAAAGTTCACATGGTATCATTATTTCACCCACATAGCATGTGCAAAAAAGTAGAGAGGGTTACGGCAAAAATTGGATGCACTTCATGTACAAAATGGACAATCTCTTTCGAAGTATCAAGGTTTCAGATGAAAACTCATCTGTTACAAAGGCATTTCATTTTTTAAATAACCTAAGAATTACCAAATTGAATATAATGATAAAACACACTAAAATTAAACATAAGAAAAAGAATCACTGAAAAATCTATTTTTAAAGTAAAGTTATTCCCAAACTAGTGATTCACACAAATTTCAAATAATTCAAATTTAAACTATTTAAATTTGATAACTAGTGGCACTAACAAAAAGTTTGTAATTTTTTGTACCTAAAGCAAAAATATTCACAAAGAAATTCTAAATATAGCAAAAAACAACTTAGAAATAATAAAAGAAAATAAATAAAGCAGAAAAGAAAAAACTAAATAAAAAATGCCCGCCTACTGGGCCACAGCGGCCTGCATACGACTAGAAACCCAACCTGTAGTTGGGCCAGGATGCAGGCCCGCTAGCCTAGTAGGCCCAACAGGGCAGCACAGGTTCATTAGGCCACAATGGCCTGCTTAGAGAGGAGCTCGAGAGAGCTACTGCACTGGGGCTTATAAACCAGTGCGGACGCCCCTTGGCTAGCGAGGTGGGACTAAACTTGCCGCACCGCACCTACGCCAGCGCACCCCCTTTAGTACCGAGTTGTCACTCCAACCGGTAGTAAAGGGGGGTCTTTAGTACCGGTCGGAGCCACAACCCGGTACTAAAGGGGGTGGCTTCTCGCCGCTTGGTCTCGCCAAATTTGACCTTTAGTACCGGTTGGTGGCTCCAACCAGTACTAAAGGTCCCTCCTATATATATAGCACTTACGAAATTTTCAGTTTCTTACTCCCTTCTTCGTCTCCTCTACATCTTTGATCCTCGTCGCCGCCCCCCGTCGCTGCCCCCGTCGCCGGCCCGTCCCTGTCGACTCGCGCGCCGGCCTTGTCGCTGGCCCGTCCCCGCACCGGCACGTCGCCGCCCCCGTCGTCGCCCCGCGCTGTGATACTCCCACCATGGTCGGCCGCCCTCCCAAGCCCGCACACACACACACATGTACATGTACACACACACTTAGATGTTATATTTTTATATTTTTAGTTTTTTATGTTTTTTAGTTTTTTATACAAAGGTTTTAGATGAATTAATTAATTAGATTAGATTAGATTAATGTCAAAGGTTTAGATGAATTAATTAATTAGATTAATGTCAAATGTTAGATGAATTAGCTAGACATATTAATGTTAGATGAATTAGTTTTTTATACGTTTAGTTAGATGAATTAGATATATTAATTAATGCTAGATGAATTGGTTTTTTATACTTTTCTTACAATGTTAGATGAAATAGCTAGATATTATATATATATATATTAATGTTAGATGAATTAGCTACCTAGATATCATGTGTCAAAGTTTGAATTTTGACATATGCAACGATATTTGATCGTCGACATATGTAAAAAGTTTGCATATAGAATTTGCATATAGAATTTGCATATAGAATTTAAAAAATGTTATTTGCATATAGAATTTTGACAGATGCAACAATATCATTTTTAAAATTTGTATGTAAGAAATCGCAATCCAATCATTTAAAAAAAATGTTACCTTTGCATATAGTATTTGTTCTCGACGTCAACGATGCCCGACCCGCATCCTCGCCGTCGACCCGTTCGCGACGACGTCCTGCTTCAGAGGATCCATGTCCGAGACTGGGCTCCGCCGGGCTGGCACTGGGAGGTGCTACCTTTAGGGTCGCGCCGCTTGGTGAGGAACCCGGCCCCGGGTCCTATCATCGACCCAGAGCTCCTTTGGTGGCGCTCACATGGGCCACTTTCAGTACGGAGGGAGCCGGCCCCACCGGAGGTGGTACGTCATCGTGTCAGGGAGGAGGACGAGCATGTCCGTCGCTACATGACTGTTATGGATGTCAGGTTCTCCAATACGTGGCAGGTTCGTCAGGGATCTCACCCGAGCTATAATCCTGTAATGGTTCCTTTGTTGGGGAACGTAGTAATTCAAAAAAATCCTACGATAATGCAAGATCTAACTAGGAGATGGATAGCAATGAGAGGGGAGAGTGTGTCCATGTACCCTCATAGACCGAAAGAAGAAGCATTATGTTAACGCGGTTGATGTAGTCGAACGTCTTCATGATCCAACCGATCCAAGTACCGAACGTACGGCACCTCTGTGTTCAACACACGTTCATCACGATGACGTCCCTCGAGCTCTTGATCCAGTAGAAGGTCAAGGGAGAGTTCCGTCAGCACGACGGCATGGCGATGGTGTTGGTGATGTGATACGCACAGGGCTTCACCTAAGCACTACGACAATATGACCGAGGTGGTAAACTGTGGACAGGGGCACCGCACACAGCTAAGAGAAATCTTGGTGTGCCTTCGGGGTGTCTGCTACCTCTTGAGCACTGCATTGGTTTTCCCCAAAGAGGAAGGGATGATACAGCAAAGTAGCATAAGTATTTCCCTCAGTTTTTGAGAACCAAGGTATCAATCTAGTAGGAGGCTACGCGCGAGTCCCTCGTACCTGCACAAAACAAATAAATCCTTGCAACCAACGCAAATAGGGGTTGTCAATCCCTACACGGCCACTTACGAGAGTGCGATCTGATAGATATGATAAGATAATATTTTTGGTATTTTTATGATAAAGATGCAAAGTAAAATAAAAGCAAAGTAAAATCAAAAGGAAATAACTAAGTATGCATCTAGAGTATTAAGTTAATGAAAACAGAGTAACGCCTTAAGCAAGATGACATGATGTAGAGGGGTAAACTCATGCAATATGATGAAAACCCCATCTTATTATCCTCGATGGCAACAATACAATACGTGCCTTGCTGCCCCTACTGTCATTGGGAAAGGACGCCGCAAGATTGAACCCAAAGCTAAGCACTTCTCCCATTGCAAGAAAGATCAATCTAGTAGGCCAAACCAAACTGATAATTCGAAGAGACTTGCAAACATAACCAATCATACATAAAAGAATTCAGAGAAGATTCAAATATTATTCATAGATAGACTTGATCATAAACCCACAATTCATCGATCTCAATAAACACACCGCAAAAAGAAGATTACATCGAATAGATCTCCACAAGAGAGGGGGAGAACTTTGTATTGAGATCCAAAAAGAGAGAAGAAGCCATCTAGCTACTAACTATGGACCCGTAGGTCTGAGGTAAACTACTCACACTTCATCGGAGGGGCTATGGTGTTGATGTAGAAGCCCTCCGTGATCGATGCCCCCTCCGGCGGAGCTTCGGAACAGGCCCCAAGATGGGATCTCGTGGATACAGAAAGTTGCGGCGGTGGAATTAGGGTTTTGGCTCCATATCTGATCGTTTGGGGGTACCTTGGTATATATAGGAGGAAGGAGTAAGTCGGTGGAGCAACAGGGGGCCCACGAGGGTGGAGGGCGCGCCTGGGGGAGGTAGGCGCGCCCCCTACCTCGTGGCCTCCTCTTTTGTGTCTTGACGTAGGGTCCAAGTCTCCTAGGTCTTGTTCGTTGAGAAAAGCACGTTCCCGAATGTTTCATTCCGTTTGGACTCCGTTTGATATTCCTTTTCTTCGAAACCCTAAAATAGGCAAAAAACGGCAATTCTGGGATGGGCCTCCGGTTAATAGGTTAGTCCCAAAAATAATATAAAAGTGGATAATAAAGCCCAATAATGTCCAAAACAGTAGATAATATAGCATGGAGCAATCAAAAATTATAGATACGTTGGAGACGTATCAAGCATCCCCAAGCTTAATTCATGCTCGTCCTCGAGTAGGTAAATGATAAAAACAGAATTTTTGATGCGGAGTGCTACTTGGCATAATTTTAATGTAATTCTTCTTAATTGTGGTATGAATATTCATATCCGAAAGATTCAAGACGAAAGTTCATATTGACACAAAAAATAATAATACTTCAAGCATACTAACTAAGCAATTATGTCTTCTCAAAATAACATGGCTAAAGTAAGTTATCCCTACAAAATCATATAGTCTGGCTATGCTCCATCTTCACCACGCAAAGTATTTAAATCATGCACAACCCCGATGACAAGCCAAGCAATTGTTTCATACTTTTGACATTCTCAAAACTTTTTCAATCTTCACGCAATACATGAGCGTGAGCCATGGATATAGCACTATAGGTGGAATAGAGTGGTGGTTGTGGAGAAGACAAAAAGGGAGAAGATAGTCTCGCATCAACTAGGCGTATCAACGGGCTATGGAGATGCCCATCAATAGATTTCAATGTGAGTGAGTAGGGATTGCCATGCAACGGATGCACTAGAGCTATAAGTATATGAAAGCTCAACAAAAGAAACTAAGTGGGTGTGCATCCAACTTGCTTGCTCATGAAGACCTAGGGCATTTTGAGGAAGCCCATCATTGGAATATACAAGCCAAGTTCTATAATGAAAAATTCCCACTAGTATATGAAAGTGACAACATAGGAGACTCTCTATCATGAAGATCATGGTGCTACTTTGAAGCACAAGTGTGGTAAAAGGATAGTAGCATTTTCCCTTCTCTCTTTTTCTCTCATTTTTTTTATTTGGGCCTTTCCCCTTTTTTATGGCCTCTTTTTTTTCTTTCTCTTTTTTTTATTTTTTGTCCGGAGTCTCATCCCGACTTGTGGGGGAATCATAGTCTCCATCATCCTTTCCTTACTGGAACAATGCTCTAATAATGATGATCATCACACTTTTATTTTCTTACAACTCAAGAATTACAACTCGATACTTAGAACAAGATATGACTCTATATGAATGCCTCCGGCGGTGTACCGGGATATGCAATGACTCATGAGTGACAAGTATGAAAGAATTATGAACGGTGGCTTTGCCACAAATACGATGTCAACTACATGATCATGCTAAGCAATATGACAATGATGGAGTGTGTCATAATAAACGGAAAGGTGGAAAGTTGCATGGCAATATATCTCGGAATGGCTATGGAGATGCCATAATAGGTAGGTATGGTGGCTGTTTTGAGGAAGGTATATGGTGGGTGTATGATACCGGCGAAAGGTGCGCGGTATTAGAGAGGCTAGCAATGATGGAAGGGTGATAGTGCGTATGATCCATGGACTCAACATTAGTCATAAAGAACTCATATACTTATTGCGAAAATCTACAAGTTATCAAAGCAAAGTATTACGCGCATGCTCCTAGGGGGATAGATTGGTAGGAAAAGACCATCGCTCGTCCCCGACCGCCACTCATAAGGAAGAAAATCAAAAAATAAATCATGCTCCGACTTCATCACATAACGGTTCACCATACATGCATGCTACGGGAATCACAAGCTTCAACACAAGTATTTCTCAAATTCACAACTACTCAACTAGCATGACTTTAATATCACCATCTCCATATCTCAAAACAATTATCAAGTATCAAACTTATCATAGTATTCAACACACTCATAAGAGAATTTATTATTCTTGAATACCTAGCATATTAGGATTTTAAGCAAATTACCATGCTATTAAGACTCTCAAAATAATCTAAGTGAAGCATGAGAGATCAATAGTTTCTATAAAACAAATCCACCACCGTGCTCTAAAAGATATAAGTGAAGTACTAGAGCAAAACTATATAAATCAAAAGATATAAGCGAAGCACATAGAGTATTCTAACAAATTCCAAATCATGTATGGCTCTCTAAAAAGGTGTGTACAGCAAGGATGATTGTGGTAAATTAAAAAGCAAAGACTCAAATTATACAAGATGCTCCAAGCAAAACACATATCATGTGGTGAATAAAAATATAGCTCCAAGTAAATTTACCGATAGAAGTAGACGAAAGAGGGGATGCCTTCGGGGGCATCCCCAAGCTTTGGCTTTTAGGTGTCCTTAGATTATATTGGGGGTGCCATGGGCATCCCCAAGCTTAGGCTCTTGCCACTCCTTGTTCCATAATCCATCAAATCTTTACCCAAAACTTGAAAACTTCACAACACAAAACACAAAGTAGAAAATCTCGTGAGCTCCGTTAGCGAAAGAAAACAAAAGACCACTTCAAGGTACTGTAATGAAATCATTCTTTATTTATATTGGTGTTAAACCTACTGTATTCCTGTAGCGACCAGACCTCAAATGGTCTGATCTCTGTGCTCCGGTGTCATCCCTGGATCAGTAATGCTGACATCACACAGTACTCGGAGGATTTATAACAGAGTAGCAATCACACACTTATTACATCGAGTGTCTCAAAAGAGAACTTATTACAATAATATGGCTTAAGGCCATCTAATAACGATAACAGCTGAAGACTTGGAAGATAAGTGAGTCCATCAACTCCAACGGCATCACTGAGTATAGAACCACGACCTAAAAACTCCTTAGTCGTCGTCTGAAAAGTCTGCAACATTAACGTTGCAGCCCGAAACGGGTCAGCACATGGAATATGCTGGCAAGGTAACACATAGAGAGTAATGGAATGAAATTGCTATACTATATGCATATTTGGCTGGTGGAAATCTCTATGGTTACAATTTTGCGTAAAGCCAATTTTTCCCTACAACAAAGGAATAGATTTTATTTAATTATCATGGTAGTCGTTAAACATTGAGAATGGTTGACAGCATCCTCAATCCCAATTAAACATCATCATTAACAAAACCCAACAAAATTAATTTAGAGTAACATGTTGAGATTCACATGATAATCCAAGTACTAGATACTCAAAACGTCCATAACCGGGGACACGGCTAATCATGATTAGTTCATTACACTATGCAGAGGTTTGCGCACTTTTCCCCACAAGACTCGATCGCCTCCGTTTGGTTTCTCGCACTACATGGTGTTTGAGAAGACGGATGACCAAGATATAGTCTTTCAGAAGCGCTAGCACCTTACGATCGGGTAGACCGTACCACCTACATCCCCTACATCTGCTAGTCTACCACTGTAAGAGTTCGCACGACTTAGTCAACTATGCTAGAGCCCATAATAGCTTGTGGCTGCACACGGAAGTTTCTAGCATGAATAATCTCATGATCCCTTTGAGCCTGGGTGGCGGTCCAAAAGAAAACAGGCAATCCTGGAATACCCAGGTACCTCAATCCACCCAGATGTGTGTTTAAGTTGCCACCTTAGATAAACCATTAATTAACAAACTCACATCTGTCATGGATATCACTCACCCAATCCACGTCTACTAGCATAGCATGGCACAAAGGCAAACGTAGAAGTAACTCCCAAAGGTTTGATAATGAACAGGTAATAGGTACTACCTCAACTACTTCCCATCCCACAATTTAATTAGATCCTAATCATGCAATGTGTGAGGATTGATCTAATGCAATAAAACTGGGTAGTAGAAAAGGTATGATCAAAGTGTTACTTGCCTTGCTGATGATCCGTGAAACCTAGAGATTCGAAGTAACAAGCGGCGCACTCCGGGTATTCTATCGCGGACAAACAAACAAGCATACAATAAGTACTCATCTAATGCACAGGTAAATGTCAAATAAGAGATCTAACCAGAAAGTTCAACTTAAGAACTCCGGTTGGCAAAAAGAATCAAATCAAACGAAGCAACGAAAGTCAAACGGCGAAAGAAAACAACTTTGTTCTACTAATCTGGATCTAGGGCAATTTTTACAGTAGCAAAAACTTGTTTAAGTTGGTTAAACGGATAGAGGGTTTCGAGACGAAACTCCAGGCGCTTGAATCGCCTGATTCTGATAAACGAGCAAAAAGTTATACTAAAACGAAAATCGGATCAGGAATCGCGATAAAAAAATCGCGGATTTAATCCAAGAAAAAGAAAAACGACGAACGTTCGCTAGAACGAACGAACGGACGAACGCTCGCTATTTAAATAAATCGGAAAAACCGATCTATTTAAAAAACCGAAACTAACAAAAAAACCGACAAAAAAATCGAACGGTTTTTCAAAAAAAACGGCGGCATGGATTTCGAGATGACCACGGGCGGCGGGTCGGTGAGGCGGCGGCGGCTCAGGAGGCGGCGGGTGGCGGCGGCTCCGGCGACGGCGACGGCGGCGGCGGCGACGACGGGTGGCGGCGGCGGCGGCGCGGGGCTTGAGGCGGCGGGGCGCTAGGGTTAGGGCGGCGGCTGGGCCTCGGCTGGCTCCCCCCCGGCTTATAAAGCCTAGTCGGGCAGGAGTCCCGGTTGGACACGGCCCGTAGGTCGGTTCCTTTTTTTTAATAATTACGCGTGGAAGAAAAATAAAAAGAAATACTAAACGGACTCCAAAAATCCCGAAATAAATTTTCCCGGGCTTCTAAAATCAAGCCGCACAAGGTGAACATTTATTTGGGGCCTAAATGAAATTTTGAAAAGCACACATTTTTCCTAAATTCAAATAAAATAACAAAAAAACTCCGAAATAAAATCTTATTTGATTTTATCATTAAATCCTCAATATTTCTTTATTTTGGGAAAGTCATTTTATTCCCTCTCTCATATTTTTGTAACAGAAATAATTGATGATAAAATAATTAAAATCAAATGATCCTATTCTCAAATTTGAGAAAACTCAAATATGAAAATAACGAAATCCCCAACTCTCTCCGTGGGTCCTTGAGTTGATTAGGATTTCTAGGATCAAAACCAAAAGCAACAAAAAAAATATGATATGCAATGATGATCTAATGTATAACATTCCAAATTGAAAATTGGGGATGTTACAATTCCAACTTCTCTATGGTTTATAAACTATTTTACTAGCCATAGATTCATCAAAATAAGCAAACAACACACGAAAAACAGAATCTGTCAAAAACAGAACAGTCTGTAGTAATCTGTAGCTAGCGCAAGATCTGTAACCCCAAAAATTCTAAAATAAATTTCTGGACGTGAGGAATTTATCTATTAATCATCTGCAAAAAGAATTAACTAAATAGCACTTTCCAAATAAAAATTACAGCAGTTCTCGTGAGCGCTAAAGTTTCTGTTTTTTACAACAAGTTCAACAAGACTTTCCCCAAGTCTTCCCAACGGTTCTACTTGGCACAAACACTAATTAAACACAAAAAACACAACCAAAACAGAGGCTAGATAAATTATTTATTACTAAACAGGAGCAAAAAGCAAGGAATAAAAATAAAATTGGGTTGCCTCTCAACAAGCGCTATCGTTTAACGCCCCTAGCTAGGCATAACAAGCAAGGATAGATCTAGGTATTGCCATCTTTGGTAGGCAATTCTTCAATGAGGCATCTACCATCTTTAGGAATTTCTTTCTTTTTATTAATTATCAAACTTTTAGGCACAAGACCAAAAAATTCATTTGCATCAAATGGTTCCATAATGATAGCAAAAAGATTGAGGTGAATACTTATAGATTTGAGATCCGCAGTTTCCTTACTAGAGGATTCACCCTTATTTTTAGGAACATACATAAGCTTGGCAATTTTAGTGGGAGGACTAGAAGTATTCTTTACAGAAGAAAAAGCGGTTCCCAAGTTGGTAATAATATCCTCGAGTTTATCGATTCTAGTGGAATCGTGATTTATTTTCTCATTAACTATGGGTTCCTTTTCTTTAATATTTTTCAAAGTAACTGCTACTTTAGATCCGTATTGAGAGATTCAGTTGTGGATCTTTTTATCCAAATTTTCAATTAGCTCTACGGTAGCAACTTTATTTTTAATAATTTCAAGTCTTTGCATTACATGCTCCAAAGTTAATATAGTTACATTAACCAAAAGAGGGGGTGAACCAAATAAATCTATCATAGCATTATAAGAATCAAAAGTATGGCTACCCAAGAAGTTCCCTCCGGTAATAGTATCAAGAACATATCTATGCCAAGGAGTAATGCCTACATAAAAATTGCGAAGAAGAATGGAGGTAGATTGCTTCCTAGTAGATCTATTTTGAGCATTGCAAATTCTATACCAAGCGTCTTTTAGATTTTCTCCCTCCCTTTGCTTAAAATTTAGAATTTCATTCTCGGGAGACAATGGAGAAGATAAGGGACTAGCCATAACGACAAGCAAGCAAACTAACACAAGCAAACAAAAAGAAAGCGGGCAAAAAGAGGCAAATAGAGAAAGAGAGGGAGGATAGAGATAGAGAGGGCGAATAAAACGGCAAGGGTGAAGTGGGGGAGAGGAAAACGAGAGGAAAATGGCAAATAATGTAATGCGGGAGATAAGGGTATGTGATGGGTACTTGGTATATTGACTTTTGCGTAGACCTCCCCGGCAATAGCGCCAGAAATCCTTCTTGCTACCTCTTGAGCAATGCGTTGGTTTTCCCCGAAGAGGAAGGGATGATGCAGCAAAGTAGCGTAAGTATTTCCCTCAGTTTTTGAGAACCAAGGTATCAACCCAGTAGGAGGCTACGCGCGAGTCCCTCGTACTTGCACAAAACAAATAAATCCTCGCAACCAATGCAAATAGGGGTTGTCAATCCCTACACGACCACTTACGAGAGTGAGATATGATAAGATAATATTTTTGGTATTTTTATGATAAAGATGCAAAGTAAAATAAAAGCAAAGTAAAAGCAAAAGGAAATAACTAAGTATTGGTAGATTAATATGATGAAGATAGACCCAGGGGCCATAGGTTTCACTAGTGGCTTCTCTCGAGAGCATAAGTATTCTACGGTGGGTGAACAAATTACTGTTGAGCAATTGACAGAATTGAGCATACTTATGAGAATATCTAGATATGATCATGTATATAGGCATCACGTCCGAGACAAGTAGACCGACTCCTGCCTGTATCTACTACTATTACTCCACTCATCGACCACTATCCAGCATGCATCTAGAGTATTAAGTTAATGAAAACAGAGTAACGCCTTAAGCAAGATGACATGATGTAGAGGGATAAACTCATGCAATATGATGAAAACCCCATCTTGTTATCCTCGATGGCAACAATACAATACGTGCCTTGTTGCCCCTACTGTCACTGGGAAAGGACACCCCAAGATTGAACCCAAAGCTAAGCACTTCTCCCATTCCAAGAAAGATCAATCTAGTAGGCCAAACCAAACTGATAATTCGAAGAGACTTGCAAAGATAACCAATCATACATAAAAGAATCCAGAGAAGATTAAAATATTATTCATACATAGACTTGGTCATAAACCCACAATTCATCGGTCTCAACAAACACACCGCAAAAAGAAGATTACATCGAATAGATCTCCACAAGAGAGGGGGAGAACTTTGTATTGAGATCCAAAAAGAGAGAAGAAGCCATCTAGCTACTAACTATGGACCCGTAGGTCTGAGGTAAACTACTCACACTTCATCGGAGGGGATATGGTGTTGATGTAGAAGCCCTCCGAGATCGATGCCCCCTCCGACGGAGCTCCGGAACAGGACCCAAGATGGGATCTCGTGGATACAGAAAGTTGAGGCGGTGGAATTAGGGTTTTGGCTCTGTATCTGATCGTTTGGGGTACGTAGGTATATATAGGAGGAAGGAGTACGTCGGTGGAGCAACAGGGGGGCCACAAGGGTGGAGGGCACGCCTGGGGGAGGCAGGCGCGCCCCCCCTACCTCGTGGCCTCCTCTTTTGTGTCTTGACGTAGGGTCCAAGTCTCCTGGGTCTTGTTCGTTGAGAAAAGCACGTTCCCGAAGGTTTCATTCCGTTTGGACTCCGTTTGATACTCCTTTTCTTTGAAACCCTAAAATAGGCACAAAAAAACAGCAATTCTGGGTTGGGCCTCCGGTTAATAGGTTAGTCCCAAAAATAATATAAAAGTGGATAATAAAGCCCAATAATGTCCAAAACAGTAGATAATATAGCATGGAGCAATCAAAAATTATAGATACGTTGGAGACGTATCAGTGCCCCCTCCCCCGTATATAAAGGGTGCCCCCTTCCTCCGTATATAACCTTCGAATATATAAATCTTTACCTCTCGACCATTTCAAGACTCCTCGTCATGTCCGTGATCGCATCTAGGATCCGAACAAACTTCGGTCACCAAAACACATAACTCATAATACAAATCGTCATCGAACGTTAAGCGTGAGGACCCTACGGGTTCTAGAACTATGTAGACATGACCGAGACACATCTCCGATCAATAACCAATAGCGGAACCTGGATGCTCATATTGGCTCCTACATATTCTATGAAGATCTTTATCGGCCAAACAGCATAACAACATACGTTATTCCCTTTGTCATCGGTATGTTACTTGCCCGAGAGTCGGTCGTCGGTATCATCATACCTAGTTCAATCTCGTTACCGGCAAGTCTCTTTACTCGTTCTGTAATGCATCGTCCCACAACTAACTCATTAGTCACATTGCTTGCAAGGCTTATGGTGATGTGCATTACCGAGAGAGCCCAGAGATACCTCTCCGATACACAGGGTGACCAATCCTAATCTCGATCTATGCCAACTCAAAAAACACCTTCGGAGACACCTATAGAGCATCTTTATAATCACCCAGTTATGTTGTGATGTTTGATAGCACACACGGTGTTACTCCGCTATTTGGGAGTTGCATAATCTCATAGTCAGCGGAATGTGTATAAGTCATGAAGAAAGCAATATCAATAAAACTAAACAATCAAAATGCTAAGCTAACGGATGGGTCTTGTCCATCACATCATTCTCTAATGATGTGATCCCATTCATCAAATGACAACACATGTCTATGGTCAGGAAACTTAACCATCTTTGATTAATGAGCTAGTCAAGTAGAGACATACTAGGGACACTCTGTTTGTCTATGTATTCACACATGTACTAAGTTTCCGGTTAATACAATTCTAGCATGAATAATAAACATTTATCATGATATAAAGAAATATAAATAACAACTTTATTATTGCCTCTAGGGCATATTTCCTTTAGTCTCCCACTTGCACTAGAGTCAATAATCTAGATTACATAGTAATGATTCTAACACCCATGGAGTCTTGGTGTTGGTCATGTTTTGCTCGTGAGAGAGGCTTAGTCAACGGGTCTGCAACATTCAGATCCGTATGTATTTTGCAAATCTCTATGTCTCCCTCCTTGACTTGATTGCGGATAGAATTGAAGCGTCTCTTGATGTGTTTGGTTCTCTTGTGAAATATGGATTCCTTCGCCAAGGCAATTGCTCCAGTATTGTCACAAAAGATTTTCATTGGACCTGATGCACTAGGTATTACACCTAGATCGGATATGAACTCCTTCATCCAGACTCCTTCATTTATTGCTTCCGAAGCAGCTATGTATTCCGCTTCACATGTAGATCCCGCCATGACGATCTGCTTGGAACTGCACCAACTGACAGCTCCACCATTCAATATAAATATGTATCCGGTTGTGACTTAGAGTCATCCGGATTAGTGTCAAAGCTTGCATTGACGTAACCATTTACGACAAGCTCTTTGTCACCTCCATAAATGAGAAACATGTCCTTAGTCCTTTTCAGGTATTTCAGGATGTTCTTGACCGCTGTCCAGTGATCCACTCCTGGATTACTTTGGTACCTCCCCACTAAACTTATAGCAAGGCACACATCAGGTCTAGTACACAGCATTGCATACATGATAGAACCTATGGCTGGGGTATAGGGAATGACTTTCATTTTCTCTCTATCTTCTGCAGTGGTCGGGCATTGAGCCTGACTCCACTTCACACCTTGTAACACAAGCAAGAACCCGTTCTTTGACTGATCCATTTTCACCTTCTTCAAAACTTTATGAAGGTATGTGCTTTGTGAAAGTCCAATTAAGCATATTGATCTATCTCTATAGATCTTGATGCCCAATATATAAGCAGCTTCACCGAGGTCTTTCATTGAAAAATTCTTATTCAAGTATCCTTTTATGCTATCCAGAAATTCTTTATTATTTCCAATCAACAATATGTCATCCACATATAATATTAGAAATGCTATAGAGCTCCCACTCACTTTCTTGTAAATACAGGCTTCTCCAAAAGCCTGTATAAAACCATATGCTTTGATCACACTATCAAAGTGTATATTCCAACTCCGAGAGGCTTGCACCAGTCCATAAATGGATCGCTAGATCTTGCACACATTGTTAGCACCTTTAGGATCGACAAAACCTTCTGGTTGCATCATATACAACTCTTCTTTAAGATATCCATTAAGGAATGCAGTTTTGACATCCATTTGCCAAATTTCATAATCATAAAATGCAGCAATTGCTAACATGATTCGGACAGACTTAAGCATCGCTACGGGTGAGAAGGTCTCATCGTAGTCAACTCCTTGAAGTTGTCGAAAACCTTTTGCAACAAGTCGAGCTTTGTAGACAGTAACATTACCGTCAGCGTCAGTCTTCTTCTTGAAGATCCATTTGTTCTCTATGGCTTGCCGATCATCGGGCAAGTCAACCAAAGTCCATACTTTGTTCTCATACATGGATCCCATCTCAGATTTCATGGCCTCAAACCATTTCGCGGAATCTGGGCTCATCATCGCTTCCTCATAGTTCATAGGTTCATCATGGTCAAGTAACATGACTTCCAGAACAGGATTACCGTACCACTCTGTTGTGGATCATACTCTGGTTGACCTACGAGGTTTGGTAGTAACTTGATCTAAAGTTTCATGATCATCATCATTAGCTTCCTCACTGATTGGTGTAGGGATCACTGGAACTGATTTCTGTGATGAACTACTTTCCGATTCGGGAGAAGGTACAATTACCTCATCAAGTTCTACTTTCCTCCCACTCACTTATTTCGAGAGAAACTCCTTCTCTAGAAAGGATCCATTCTTAGCAACGAATATCTTGCCTTCGGATCTGTGATAGAAGGTGTACCCAATAGTTTCCTTTGGGTATCGTATATGAAGACACATTTCTCTGATTTGGGTTCGAGCTTATCAGGTTGAAGCTTTTTCACATAAGCATCGCAGCCCCATACTTTAAGAAACGACAGCCTAGGTTTCTTGCCAAACCACAGTTCATATGGTGTTGTCTCAATGGATTTAGATGGTGCCCTATTTAACATGAATGCAGCCATCTCTAAAGCATAACCCCAAAATGATAGAGGTAAATCGGTAAGAGACATCATAGATCACACCATATCTAATAAAGTACGGTTACGACGTTCGGACACACCATTATGCTGTGGTGTTCCAAGTGGCATGAGTTGCGAAACTATTCCACATTGGTTCAAATGAAGACCAAACTCATAACTCAAATATTCACCTCCACGATCAGATCATAGAAACTTTATTTTCTTGTTACGATGATTTTCCACTTCACTCTACATTTTTTTTAACTTTTCAAATGTTTCAGACTTATGTTTCATTAAGTAGATATACCCATATCTGCTCAAATCATCTGTGAAGGTTAGAAAATAACGATACCCACCATGAGCCTCAACACTCATCGGACCGCATACATTGGTATGTATTATTTCCAATAAGTCAGTTGCTTGCTCCATTGTTCCGGAGAACGGAGTCTTAGTCATCTTGCCCATGAGGCATGGTTCAGAAGCATCAAGTGATTCCAAAATCCCATCAGCATGGAGTTTCTTCATGCTCTTTACACCAATATGACCTAAACGGCAGTGCCACAAATAAGTTGCACTATCATTATTAACTTTGCATCTTTTGGCTTCAATATTATGAATATGTGTATCACTACAATCGAGATTCAACAAAAATAGACCACTCATCAAGGGTGCATGACCATAAAAGATATTACTCATATAAATAGAACAACCATTATTCTCTGATTTAAATGAATAGCCGTCTCGCATTAAACAAGATCCAGATATAATGTTCATGCTCAATGCTGGCACCAAATAACAATTATTTAGGTCTAAAACTAATCCCGACGGTAGATGTAGAGGTAGCGTGCTAACGGCGATCACATCGACTTTGGAACCATTAATCACACGCATCGTCACCTTGTCCTTAGCCAATCTTCATTTAATCTGTAGCCCTTGTTTCGAGTTGCAAATATGAGCAACAGAACCAGTATCAAATACCCAGGCGCTACTACGAGCATTAGTAACGTACACATCAATAACATGTATATCAAATATACCTTTCGCTTTGCCATCCTTCTTATCCGCCAAATACTTGGGGCAGTTCCGCTTCCAGTGACCAGTCCCTTTGCAATAGAAGCACTCAGTCTCAGGCTTAGGTCCATACTTGTGCTTCTTCCCTTGAGCAGCAACTGGTTTGCTGTTCTTCTTGAAGTTCCCCTTCTTCCCTTTGCCCTTTTTCTTGAAACTAGTGGTTTTTCTCACCATCAACACTTGATGCTCCTTCTTGATTTCTACCTCCGCAGCCTTTAGCATCGCGAAGAGCTCGGGAATTGTCTTTTCCATCACTTGCATATTATAGTTCATCATGAAGCCTTCATAGCTTGGTGGCAGTGAATGAAGAACTCTGTCAATGACACTATCATCAGGAAGATTAAATCCCAGCTGAGTCAAGTGGTTATGGTACCCAGACATTCTTAGTATGTGTTCACTGACAGAACCATTCTCCTCCATTTTGCAGGTGTAGAACTTGTTGGAGACTTCATATCTCTCAACTCGGGCATTTGCTTGAAATATTAACTTCAACTCCTGGAACATCTCATATGCTCCATGACGTTCAAAACGTCTTTGAAGTCCCGATTCTAAGTCGTAAAGCATGGCACACTGAACTATTGAGTAGTCATCACCTTTGCTCTGCTAGACGTTCATAATGTCCGGAGTTGCTCCTGCAGCGGGTCTTGCACCTAGCGGTGCTTCCAGGACGTAATTCTTCTGTGCAGCAATGAGGATAATCCTCAAGTTACGTACCCAGTCCGTGTAGTTGCTACCATCATCTTCAACTTAGCTTTCTCTAGGAACGCATTAAAATTCAAGGGAATGGTAGCACGGGCCATTGATCTACAACAACATAGATATGCAAAAACTATCAGGTACTAAGTTCATGATAACTTAAAGTTCAGTTAATCATATTACTTAAGAACTCCAACTTAGATAGACATCCCTCTAGTCATCTAAATGATCACGTGATCCATATTAACTAAACCATGTCTGATCATCACGTGAGATGGAGTAGTTTTCAATGGTGAACATCACTATGTTGATCATATCTACTATATGATTCACGTTCGACCTTTCAGTCTCAGTGTTCCGAGGCCATATCTGCATATGCTAGGCTCGTCAAGTTTAACCGGAGTATTCTGCACGTGCAAAACTAGCTTGCACCCATTGTATGTGAACATAGAGCTTATCACACCCGATCATCACATGGTGTCTCGGCACGACCAACTGTAGCAACGGTGCATACTCAGGGAGAACACTTGTACCTTGAAATTTAGTGAGGGATCATCTTATAATGCTACCGCCGTACTAAGCAAAATAAGATGCATAAAGGATAAACATCACATGCAATCAAAATATGTGACATGATATGGCCATCATCATCTTGTGCCTTTGATCTCCATCTCCAAAGCACCATCATGATCTCCATCGTCGCCGGCTTGACACCTTGATCTCTGTCGTAGCATCATTGTCGTCTTGCCAACTATTGCTTCTACGACTATCTCTACCGCTTAGTGATAAAGTAAAGCAATTACATGGCGATTGCATTTCATACAATAAAGCGACAACCATAAGGCTCCTGCCTGTTGCCGATAACTTTTACAAAACATGATCATCTCATACAACAATTTATATCTCATCACGTCTTGACCATATCACATCACAACATGCCCTGCAAAAATAAGTTAGACGTCCTCTACTTTGTTGTTGCAAGTTTTACGTAGCTGCTACGGGCTTCTAGCAAGAACCATTCTTACCTACGCATCAAAACCACAACGATTTTTCGTCAAGTGTGCTATTTTAACCTTCAATAAGGACCGGCCGTAGTCAAACTCGATTCAACTAAAGTTGGAGAAATAGACACCTACCAGCCACCTGTGTGCGAAGCACGTCGGTAGAACTAATCTCATGAACGCGGTCATGTAATTTCGGTCCGGGCCGCTTCATCCAACAATACCACCGAATCAAAGTAAGACGTTGGTGGTAAGCAGTATGACTATTATCGCCCACAACTCATTGTGTTCTACTTGTGCATATAGAATCTACGCATAGACCTGGCTCGCATGCCACTGTTGGGGAACGTAATAATTCAAAAAAATTCCTATGATCACGCTAGATCGAACTAGGAGATGCATAGCAACGAGAGGGGAGAGTGTGTCCACGTACCCTCGTAGACCAAAAGCGGAAGCGTTATGTTAACTCGGTTAATCTAGTCGAACGTCTTCACGATCCAGCCGATCCAAGTACTGTACGTACGGCACCTCCGTGTTCAGCACACGTTCAGCATGATGACGTCCCTCGAGCTCTTGATCTAGTAGAGGGTCGAGGGAGAGTTTCGTCAGCACGACAGCGTGGTGACTATGTTGGTGATGTGATCCGCGCAGGGCTTCGCCTAAGCACTACGACAATATGATCGAGGTGGTAAACTGTGGAGGGGGCACCGCACACGGCTCAGAGAAATCTTGGTGTGCCTTTGGGGTGCCCCCCGCCCCCGTATATAAAGGGGGGAGGCGGACATGGCCAGCCCAATGGGGGCGCGCCAAGGTGGGAGTCCTACTTGGACTCCTAGTCCAAGTAGGATTCACCCCCCCCCTCCTTCCAACTAACGGAAAGGGGAAAGGGGAAAGAGGGGAGAGGGAGAAGGAAAGGGGGCCGCGCCCCCCAACCCTAGTCCAATTTGGTTTGGGCTTGGGGGGCGCCCCACCTCTTGTGGCAGCCTCCCTCTCTCCACTATGGCCCAATAGGCCCATTAACTTTCCCCGGGGGTTCCGGTAGCCTCCCAGTACTCCAAAAAATCCTAGAACCTTATCGGAACCATTCCAGTGTCCATATATAACCTTCCAATATATCATTCTTTACCTCTCGACCATTTCGAGACTCCTCGTCATGTCCGTGATCTCATCCGAGAATCCGAACAAACTTCTGTCACCAAAACACATAACTCATAATACAAATCATCATCGAACGTTAAGCATGCAGACCCTACAGGTTCGAGAACTATGTAGACATGACCGAGACACATCTCCGGTCAATAACCAATAGCGGAACCTGGATGCTCATATTGGCTCCTACATATTCTACGAAGATCTTTATCGGTCAAACCGCATAACAACATACGTTATTCCCTTTGTCATTGGTATGTTACTTGCCCGAGATTCCGTCGTCGGTATCATCATACCTAGTTCAATCTCGTTACCGGCAAGTCTCTTTACTCGTTCCGTAATGCATCATCACGCATCTAACTCATTAATCACATTGCTTGCAAGGCTTATAGTGATGTGCATTACCGAGAGGGCCCAGAGATACCTCTCCGATACACGGAGTGACAAATCCTAATCTCGATCTATGCCAACTCAACAAACACCTTCAGAGACACCTATAGAGCATCTTTATAATCACCCAGTTATGTTGTGGCGTTTGATAGCACACAAGGTGTTCCTCCGATATTCGGGAGTTGCATAATCTCATAGTCAGAGGAATATGTATAAGTCATGAAGAAAGCAATAGCAATAAAACTAAATGATCATAATGCTAAGCTAACGGATGGATCTTGTCCATCACATCATTCTCTAATGATGTGATCCCGTTCATCAAATGAAAACACATGTCTATGGTCAGGAAACTTAACCATCTTTGATTAATGAGCTAGTCAAGTAGAGGCATACTAGGGACACTATGTTTGTCTATGTATTCACACATGTACTAAGTTTCCGGTTAATAAAATTCTAGCATGAATAATAAACATTTATCATGATATAAGGAAATAGAAATAACAACTTTATTATTGCCTCTAGGGAATATTTCCTTCATCCTTCTCTTTGGGTGTCCACCGCCCGCGCCTCAGGAACCGCGAGTGAACTATATTATTCGATAGTATTTGATCTATATTAGCTAGCTAGTGATGTATTCGATAATATTTGAGATGATGTATTCGAGATTATATATATTATTCGATATGCCGACTCCTCCTCGAAGTCCGCCACCGCGTCAGAAGACTCCCGCTCCTCCAAGTCATCAGCCACCGCCTCAGCAGAGTCCTGCTCCTTCAAGTCCGCCAACGCATCAGGCTCGTCGTCCTCAAAGTCCGGCACCGCGTCAGCCCACTCCTCCTCCTCCAAGTCTGACAATGTGTCAGCCCACTCCTCCTCCTCCAAGTTAGGCACGTCAGCCATCTCCGTCGCCTAAGCAATAGCAGAAGAGAGTCGCCGCAGCTATGGTGCCTAGCGGTACAAGTAAAGGTACCAGAGGCAAGCGATTTCAATTTGGTCCAAGCCTCGTGCCTCTTCCGAAGAGGCCTTACGACATGACTCCAAAGGAAAACGAAGTCGAATGCCAAGCCCAAGTGAGGGCCCATTTTGGACCGAAACCGCCACCGCCGCCAAAGGAGAAAGTGCCTAAGCATGTCGTTGACCACTTCATTCGTATGGCTCGAGCACAAGCTCCCAAGCCTAGGGACTCAAACTATGAGCGCCAAATTAGGAAGGCATATCAAGCACAAAAGAATGAGTTGAGCTCGAGCTCCAGCCAAGCAGCTGCCAAAAAAGCAGGAAAACTGTTCCCCAGCTGGGCCAGCTGGGAGAACAGGCGGTGCAATCCCCCCCCCCCCCGCGCTCATTGTACCAACACATGCGAGTATCGGCACCGATCAGCTAGTAATAACCGACGCTCATAGAAGGATGGTTGAAGAGGATCGAGCCCATGGATACGATTAGAGAGGAGGACGTAAAACGGAAATATGCCTGTGGCCAGCCTATGGTGAAGCCTGAGGAGGTCAAGCTTCCATCAACGAGAATGTATGAATTGCATGAATGGTACATGAAATAAGTCAAGACTACTGATAGAGAGTCCCTCATGGTGAAAGTACCTAAAGGCTATTACTACCATGAAAAAGATCTGTGGGTTGAGTTTCAAAGAATATTTCAGTTATTCAATCAAGACGCACTCGACAAATCTAGCGTCAATTGCTATTTTTTGTAAGTGGTTTCTTTCTATAATTAATTTAATTCTCTAGCTAGCTGTAGTGCTCATTCTATTCATTACCGGTAATTATCCTCACTATATTCTCTTTTGTGGTATTATGCAAAATGAAGATGTTTGAAATGAAAAAACTTGGACGCTATGGCATTGGGTTCATTGACCCAAATAGCATTAATGAAAAGACATGGTCGCAAGAATATGATCGACCACACGTAGAGAAAAGCTTGCTAGAGTTCTTGAAGTGCCTAAATGCATGTTCAGAAATATTACTTCCTTACAACTTCCAGTGAGTCACACTATCTTGTACTACAAATTCCTTTTTTTGCTTACTATCTAGATGTTAATAAGTGTATAGGGTTTAGGGTAGTTGATGAGTTGTGCACATGCCCGCTTAATTATACATGCAAACGTGTGCGCATGCAGATACCACTGGAAATTGTTAATCACTGAAGTTGATGAGGGGAAAATTCAAGTACAGGACTCACTACTTAAAAAAGATACTAACTACGAAATCGTGAAGGGGATGGTCAACAGGTAATTTCAATCATTATTGAACTATATATGTCGGCCTTTTTAGTTTGTCATTTCCTGATATCAACTAATTAATAACTCCTTTATTCATTTTCTTTGCCGGCAGGCAGGGCTTGGCAAAAGTTCATGAAACAGGTTGAAGGCCAATGGAGAAAAGAGCTGAAATGGATCCGACCCAAGGTAATTAATTAAGTAGCTAGTACCAGCTAGCTACCATATCTCTTTAATTCTAGTTTTAATGCCATTAATTATCATGCTTGACTAATTATTATCTGATTGGATTCTATTCTCGTAAAGGCCCTGAAGCAGGCGCCGGGGACTGATTTATGTGCATTCTACGTTTGCGAGAACATTCACATGATGACTACCGAAAGGACCAGAACCGATAGAGACCTCTGGATACGTTTGCCAGAACACTATTCACAATTTTTACATCACACTACTGCAGGATGATGCTAACACGACACTTTGATTAGAGACCCTTTGATAAACTGTGTGCGATGCAATAATCACAAATGGTGGCGTATGAAAACCGTCAAAAAAGGTGAAAACGTTTGCGATGGGGGATGCATCAAACACTGTTCAGATTTTAGTTGCGTGTGCGATGAAGGGCATACGGTTCAGTTCAATTAACTATTTGCGATGAGGTGGAACAAAAGAAACGGGTAACCAGATGAAGGCGTGTGCGATACATAGCATACTGTTCACTCGGATGAACTATTTGTGATTAGGCAACACAAAAGAAACGGGCAACCAGATGAAGGTGTGTGCGATATACAGCATACGGTTCACTCGGATGAACTATTTGTGATTAGGCAACACAAAAGAAACGGTCATCCAGATCAAGGTGTGTGCGATATACAACATGCGGTTCACTCGGATGAACTGTTTGCGTTGACACAAGAGAACAGAAACGGTTCAACTTAACAAGACGTGTGTGTTGTGCGATGGGATTGCATGCGGTTCACTCGGCCATTGTTGTCAGTGTGTGACCTCTGTAGCAACCATTCGCTCCCCAGGCGCCTCTTCATGTACCGTGACAACCGTCCACCGACTCTTCGCCTTTCCCTCTTGATTTGGAACTGATGTCGCACGCTAGCTCTTCCTCCCTCCTCCATTTTCCTTCACCCTTCCTTCTGCCATTATTTGATCGTCTTCCCATGGAGGGAACAAGCCGGAAACGACCCCCTTATTCTTGCCCCGATCTGAATGATGACGCGGTGGAGGAACTCATTGATCGGTGCGACGTCATCACCTCGGCTAGCATGGCAGGTTCGTTTAAGACCATTCTCGACTCAACTAATAACATCATTGCAAGCAACCCAAGAGTCCAGGAGCGGTTTGATCTCCCCTATCTTGTTCGCCGTGACCCTGTTGACTGGCGCGGGGACGACGGAAGCCTCGCCTTGTGCCAGTTGATGTTGCTTGATAATGATACGTGTGATGTTAAGATGCCATCGCTTGAGGGCAAGGCTTGGGCAGGCGCAAAGGAAGATTGGGTTGTTTATATTGGGTACAACTGCGAGTGGGAACTTGTGAATGTGTACACTCGTCACCGGGTTCCACTTCCAAAAATCTCAGACTACCCAGAGGTTGAGCACACAGATGATCTACGTGAGTTCAAATACGATCATGGTAACTGTCATCTACGAAAGATAGCAATTTGTCGAGTTCGCAGCCGCTCTTGGGATTACACGAACTATGAAGTTGTTGCTATCTTCGACAAGCTTGTTGCCTTCCTTACTTCCACGCCTCGATGGATATTGCTCAAAAATCAATTTATGTACACGAATGAGTACTGTGATGCAATTCAATGCGAGGGTCTTGTGTTTGCTGCCACCACTCGTGGCACTATTTTTGCATGGAATCATCATGCTTTCGGTACGTTTGTCTTCCACCATAGTTATAATTGTTTCATCCACATGCATGCGGGTTAGCTAGTTTCCCTTTACTAATTAATTAACCTTCTTGTGTTTCCAAGGTCCTGTGAACATTCCACCACCTATACTTGAAAATTTTATTCACGAGCATGAGGACGAGTAGGACCGATATACTCAGTGACGCCTGGCAACTTATTTCGATGGATCACCTCTTCTTGTCTGTATACGGGGCACTGCTGATGTTACTAAGGAAGCAGGCATTGTCTCGTATGGTCGCACTCTCCGGACCTATTCCAACATCCGTTGCAGGGTATTCGGGATGGATACTAGTGTACTAGCGCCAACACCTTCTTCCCGGTTCAGTATTGAAAGTCTTGGAGGAAACTCGATCTTTCTTGGACAAAACTATCCAATGATGGTGGAAGGCGATCCAGCTGCTGTTGACACAACATTACTACCATTTATGAGAAATAACTGTATCTATACCTCAGACATTACTATGGTTCCCTACCGTCCCAATATGGGTATTGAAATAGGCTGCTTCAGCCTGGATGATCAGTCATGCGTTGGTCTCGAGATTGACAGTAGCTGGCCCTTCCCAGAGAATCACTTCTAGTTCAAAGCAAGTGTTTCCAACGTCGACGAGTGGTTGAGCTAAAGTTCATTTCATCGCTTTGTTATTTGTTGTGTGAGAAAAACTTTACTAGAATGTTTTGTTGGAAATGATCTATAATCCAACGTGTATCCTCGTTGTCATTGTGGGTTGATGACTTGTTGTATGTAATCAATGATACATTTGCATACGCGTCCATGAACTCACGCCTGCTAGTGGTGTCTATATGAACAGTGCTAGTGATTTTAGTTGCAAAAATTAGATAGTGCTAGTGATTTGTAGCTGCATATTTTGACAAATCGCAGTGTTACAAGGTTGACAAATGGCAATGTTACTAGATAAACAAATGTCAATCTTTCCAGTTTGAGAAATGGCAACATACCCAAAATGACAGATATGCAAATCTGACCAAATTGTTTGTACGTGGTTGCACACGGGTCATGCAAAACAACCGTTTGCGCTGAAGAGATGCAGAAATCCTGCTCGGTACATTTTCCATTGGCTTCCTGGGGGAGCTGTCGGTTTGCATACGGGTGTTCTAACTAAAACGTTTGCGATGAGTGTTTTATATTTAAAACCCATTGACGTTTTTTAAAAAGAAAAGCATTTGATAAGTTTGTACATTAAGAGAGAGAAATGCAAGTTCGTTCAAACCATATCTTTCATTCAGTCACACTGCGAATTTATATTCATATGATCGAGAATTCGAGATACAGTATTAAACCCCAAAAAAATATTTCCGGCGGCGGCGGAGGCGGAGGCGGAAGTGGCGTGCCGCGCCGTCGTTGTCATTGTCGTCCTCCGGGACTCCGTTGTTGAAGTCTTCAAGGCAGCACAAAATGTTCTTCACTTGTAAATCAAACACCATGTCGTCGCGCGATCGACGGGCGGGGCACGGGAGGACAGCAATTGGTGCCGCTGAGAGGTAGCGGTCGACGGAAGCGTCCCATGCCGCTGAGGGGGGCGCGCACGGGCACGGGCATGGGCGCGGCGGGTGCAGCCGAACGCACGGGGACCGGCACCG
This sequence comes from Triticum urartu, assembly GCF_003073215.2. Taxonomy (NCBI): domain Eukaryota; kingdom Viridiplantae; phylum Streptophyta; class Magnoliopsida; order Poales; family Poaceae; genus Triticum; species Triticum urartu. The sequence goes on along the minus strand of NC_053027.1, from coordinate 414,977,070 downwards.
CGGTGGGTGGAGGGGCGCACAAGGGCACGGCGGGTGCAGCCAAACGCACAGGGGCCGGCGCCACGGTGGGTGGAGGGGCGCGCACGGGCACGGGCGCTGGCATGTACACGAGCTCGTGATGGTCCGCAAAGACCTCGCTGATGCCCGCAGCTTCCAGCTCTGTGATAGTGCTCGGAGACCAGCCCATCAATGCTACAGGGATGGTCACTGGCGCGAGCGTGGGGATGGGAGCTGGGACGGGAGCGGGGGCAGCAACCGCCGTGGCCAGCTCGTTCTGGGCCATGTCCATGAGGCCCCATTCCTCCTTATTTTCTATCTCCTCCGGCTCGGAGTTGACTTCACCAAACTTGAAGACTAGTGGCAGACGATCATTCTGCGCCATGGCGGTGGAGGTCTGCGGGGGGAGGGGAATGGGAGGCGAACAGTAAGGCCGCCCGTATAAAACAGCGGCTCGAGCGCCATTATTGGAGAGGAAGGCGGGCGGCCATGGAAGTCAAAGGGATCGCTTCCCAGTGAGCTTACGCAGCGTATAGCTCGCACGCTTCTCGGTGAGCCTGCGCATTGGAGGATAGCTTGCGCGCCTCTCGGTCAGCCTGCGCACCGGACTGCGCTTGCACGCCTTCCATTCAGTCAAGGTCAAGCAGCTGTCCGCACGGCACCTCCTATAGCCATTAAACCCAAGACACGTGGCATCACGTGAATGGTTAACAGAACGCACACGGTTTGAATTATACAAACATTTGAGATATTAAAGTGGCAGCTATTTTTTCAAAATGCCTTTGTTGGCTGTCATTATTCGAGTGTGCCTTCTCTCGAAATGGACACGAAAAATACCACATCATGTTGGGTGCCATTCCATGATAGCATGCCAAGTTTCATGAATTTTAGACGAGTTTTGGATTTACTAGAATTTAAAAACCAGGCATCTCAATGTTTTGTCGGCAATCAACAGTGCCCTGGTGTTTGAAATTCTTTCCCATTTCTTGCATGGGACCTAAACATGCACCCAAGGACACAGATTTGATTTTTCAACCAATTTATATGCACTGGAGCATGTGCACGTAGTTCAAATTTGAACTATGCACATAAATACATTGAAAACTCAGTTAATACATAAAAATGTCCAAAAGAACCCCCAAAAATCACAAAAATTGACACAACACTCATGTTGTTCTATGTTGACACGAGAAATTTTTTGGAAGCAATAAGAGGCAGTGGATATCGTTTCATCCCCAAAGGTGGGACGTTCCGTATCAAAACCACGATGCTTGTTGTGAGAAGCTCTGGTTTGTGAGAATCATATACCCAAACCTGCCCCAAACGGGACAAGAATTTTACCACGACATGTTGGTGCCGCTCCATGAAAGCATGCCAAGTTTCATGAATTTCAAACGAGTTTTGGATTTAGTAGAATTTAAAAACGAGGCATCTCAATGTTTTGTCGGCAATCAACAGTGCCCTGGTGTTTGAAATTCATTCCCATTTCTTGCATGGGACCTAAGCATGCACCCAAGGACACAGATTTGATTTTTCAACCAATTTATATGCACTGGAGCATGTGCATGTAGTTCAAATTTGAAATATGCACATAAATGCATTAAAAACTCAGTTAATGCATAAAAATGTCCGAACGAACCCCGAAAAATCCCAAAAATTGACACAACACTCCTGTTGTTCTATGTTGACACGAGAATATTTTTGAAAGCAATAAGAGGCAATGGATATCGTTTCGTCCCCAAAGGTGGGACGTTCCATACCGAAACCATCATGCTTGTTGTGAGAAGCTCTGGTTTATGAGAAGCATATACCCGAACCTGGCCCAAATCGAACAATTTTTTTAACACGGCATGTTGATGCCGCTCCATGATAGCATGCCAAGTTTCATGAATTTCAGACGAGTTTTGGATTTACTAGAATTTAAAAACCAGGCATCTCAATGTTTTGCCAGCAATCAACTGTGCCCTGGTGTTTGAATTTCATTTCCCATCTCTTGCATGGGACCTAGAAATTCACCCAAGGACACAGATTAGATTTTTCAACCAACCTTAGTGCATTGGAGCATGTGCATGTAGTTCAAATTTGAATTATGCACATAAATGCATTGAAAACTCAGTTAATGCATAAAAATGTCCAAACGAACCCCAAAAAATCCCAAAAATTGACACAACACTCCTGTTGTTCTATGTTGACACGAGAAATTTTTTGGAAGCAATAAGAGGCAATGGATATCGTTTCGTCCCCAAAGGTGGGACGTTCCCTACCGAAACCATCATGTTTGTTGTGAGAAGCTCTGGTTTGTGGGAAGCATATACCCGAACCTGCCCCAAATGGGACACATTTTTTAACACGGCATGTTGATGCCGCTCCATGATAGCATGCCAAGTTTCATGAATTTCAGACGCGTTTTGGATTTAATAGAATTTAAAAACCAAGCATCTCAACGTTTTGCTGGCATTCAACAGTGCCCTGGTGTTTGAATTCCATTCCCATCTCTTGCATGGGACCTAGAAATTCATCCAAGGACACACATGTGATTTTTCAACCAACCTTAGTGCATTGGAGCATGTGCTTGTAGTTCAAATTTGAATTATGCACATAAAATTCCTAGAAAACCCAGTTAATGCATAAAAAAGGCCAAACGAACCCCGAAAAATTCCAAGATTGAACACAACACTCCTGTTGTTCTATGTTGACACTAGAAAATTTTTGAAAGCAATAAGAGGCAACAGATATCGTCTCGTCCCCAAAGGTGGTACATTCCCTATCGAAACCATCATGCTTGTTGTGAGAAGCTCTGGTTTGTGAGAAGCTTATACCCGAACCTGCCCCAAATGGGACAAAATTTTCACCATGGCATGTTGATGCCGCTCCATGATAGCATGCCAAGTTTCATGAATTTCATACGAGTTTTGGATTTACTAGAATTTAAAAACCAAGCATCTCAACGTTTTGCCGGCAATCAACAATGCACTGGTGTTTGAATTTCATTCCCATCTCTTGCATGGGACCTAGAAATTCACCCAAGGACACACATGTGATTTTTCAACCAACTTTGGTGCACTGGAGCATGTGCTTGTAGTTCAAATTTGAATTATGCACATAAAATGCCTAGAAAACCCAATTAATGTATAGAAAAGGCCAAACGAACCCTGAAAAATCCATTCCCATTTCTTCCATGGGACCTAAGCATGCACTGAAGGACACAGATTTGATTTTTCAACCAATTTGTATGCGCCGGAGCATGTGCATGTAGTTTAATTTTGAATTGTGCACCTAAAAAGGCTAGAAAACTAGTTTAATGTATGAAATGTCCAAACGAACACTGAATAATTCCTATTCTTTTACGACACACATACAGTTGCATGTTCACTGTAGATAAATGGTCTAGCAATTCAAACACCATCCATTGCCGTTGTGACCCCATTTTGTAATTCAAATCAAGTAGATCCCACACAGTTTATTCTCACCAACCGTGTGAGATGTAGTACAAAATATCTTGGAGCACCATCGGTGTATAGTACGCCCATGGCTTACGCTAGAAGGTGCATCGGCTACAGTCCACAGGCAGCATGTCAAGCACACTAGCTCGCTCCCCCAAAACTCCCGCATCTGCATCCCTCGCAATCTCGAAAATATCTACCGCCTGGAAGGTTTTAATGTTTGATAGCACACGATTAGTATGTGCGGACCGTGTGCGATGTCTGTTATTCCCGCTCTGCTTCAGTCCCTTGATTCAAATTTTCAGTAGCCCTGGCATTTTACTCCCGCCTCTGCATCCCTCGCAATCTCAAAAATATCTGCTCGCCCTTGATCCAAATTTTCAGTAGCCCCGCATTGTTAGTCCCGCCTAGTAAAATTTTCAGTTGCCGCAGTATTTCCTCAAACACAACCTCCGCTCACACAGACACACACAACCCTCGAAACCATTGGTAGGTCGCCGCCATCACCTCCATCCTCAACCTATGCCTGTGTGCCGGGGAGCTCGAGTAGCCAATGGACAAAAAGAGGTTTATTGTGGTCTTTTCGCCCGACGCCGGCGAGGTGGCTGCCGAGGTGTCCCCGTCGTCCTCCATGGGCCTGATCCGCCGTCACCGGTCCCCCGATCCGCTCGCCACCGCACCCCTAGGCCGGTTCGAGGACTTCCCCGTCCTCCCCCGGACCCGGCAGCCGACGAAGTCCTACTTCGGGGTCCGGCAGCGGTGGTGGGGGACGTGGGTCGCCAAGATTACAGATTGAGAGACCCACACCCGCCAGTGGCTCGGTAGCTTCCACACGGCCAAGCTCGCGGGCATGGAGTACGACCACTGGCAGGTCCGCTACCACGGCGCGGCGGCTAGGATCAATTTACCCTTCGGCACATCTTTGGTCCACCTCGTTCCGCCGGAGCCAGGGGTGGTGAGCTCGGCTATGGCGCGGGAGGACCGCGAGGCATGGGAGCGTCTCGAGGCCGAGGCCGCCGACGAGGCCTACATGCAAGAGCTCCACCGGCAGCACCCGGAGCTCGTGGAGGCGGAGTGGGCGATCTTTTCTGGCGCGGACGGCGGCGAGGTTATCGCGCTCTCCTTCGATGACAAGGTCGAAGGCGGCGAGGACGGTGATGCGGAGGGCGGCGAGGTTATCGCGCTCTTCTCTGATGACAAGGTCGAAGGCGGCGGCGACGGCAGCGTGGAGGGCATCAAGGTGGGCCCCGAGGACGAGGAGATCGACGTCGATGAGTGGAGGAGTGCCTTCCCCAACGACCCTGATGAAGGTACTGGCCTCGACCCGGCTCGCGGCACACTATACATGACGAGGAAGGATTGGCTCGACCTCTACTTCGACCAAAAGTAGTTTAGCTTAGTTTAAATTTATGTTTTATGTTCGGTTATGCAAAACTATCTATGTTTATGTTTGAATGCATGCTACTTTTGGTTGAACCTGCTTTAAACTTGATCAAATTGAAGTTTACAACCTTAAGTTTAGAGGATCGACTAGAAAAGGCCAAAAATTGTTGGAGTATATATATATATATATATATGTCCACTAAGGGTTTTAGTCCTTTAACTTTTTAAGGATCGCCTAGAGATGTCCTTATGACTTGTTTATTTCAGTTCTTCACAATGTGATGCTCTATATGGGCAACTATTTGCTGCGCAGTTCAATTTCATCGATAACAGTTTCAACAATACCACTATGAATTACGATATTTGGTTGTTGTTAAGGATATTGCAGTTAACATGCCTTTTTGTTTTCAATTGTTGTTTAGCAACATGCATTGTACTGAATGACTAAATATGCAATCCCAGGCTACATAGCAACAAGGAAGAGTGTTACCTTAATGTTCTGATGATGTCTAGATATAAACATATGATGGGACGGATGGAGTGTTGTACTACATCATTTTTCAATTGTTGTTTAGCTTCTAATATTAACTTGGTGCTTTTAGGTACATATATCATTGCCAAAGATCCACACTTTGACCCTTTCTGTGTATGGGGCAATGAGATATTCATGAAGCAGCATCAAGTGAGGAAACTGATAAAGATTTTTACTAAAATGGGTCAAAAGATGTCAATCGAACTATTTATTTACACTTTATGCAAGACAACAGTGAACTGCAGGATGGTAAGTAAGAACTCTGTAGCCTTCTTTTACTGCCCCTAATGAGTTGTGTTAGATGACAATATGTGAATCTTTTTTCTTTTGCAGTGGATCCTAAAGCAGTTTACTCAAGATTACCTCACAAACTACATGATTGGCGGCCGGCCATCACAAGGGGTTGGACTAGAGTCCTGCATGCCTTCTACATCCAAGAGAGCACAATAGGGCCATTCCGCTTCGCCTTGTTCAGCAACTGGAATGTATGTCGCCTCTTTCTTTACCATCTGTAATAGTACAAGTATAGAACATATGTACCTGTGAATCATTCTTTATTTGGTGCTTCTGTAATTCTTAAACATATGTACCTGTGAATCGAATAATGCATTGGTTGTTTGAACTTGATGGATATGAATAAAGCTATAGCCTACTTTCAAGTTTAAATTAGGTACAATTTTAAATAGCGGCAATTAAATTAGGACAAAATTACGTTGTGCAGGTCATTACGGCGCACACAGTTGGTAAAACACAAACGTTTGCGATATACACCATAATCCGAGACGGTTCACAAATAGGAAACGTGTGCAAGCATGCACACAGTTGCCATTTGCAAAGCATGTGTAATGTCGGAACGTGTCCAATCGGTTCTACGAAATTCTATCTATATATATGCATAACGTGTATGTAGTATCGTAAAATACCAGCAAATGAAAAAATTAAATGGACAACACAAAACTAAAGGAAAAATAAATAATAAAACCAAAACCCCCAAACCTTTTTGTACCGGTTGGTGTTACCAACCGATACTGGTCTTCCCGCCCCCAGCGCGGGCTCGTCCCCCCCCCCTCTCCCCTTAGTACCGGTTATAGAACCGGCACTAAAGGGCCTAATGAACCGGTGCTAAAGCCCGGTTCTCCACTAGTGTCAGTACACTTTGCCCGCACCTTTGAGGCGAGCTCCTCCCCGTGCCTTCGGCCTTGCGCCCTTGTTAGTGGCTTCCACAACTGCAAGAAAGACACCAGTTCGTATAGCAGATTAGCCAGATGCTGGGTGAATTGTCCCTCTATCAACGCCTTATTTCTCGTAGTCCATAGCGACCGGGCCATAGTACCAAATCCTAGCCAAGCCATCCGTTTATCCTGTCCGGTAGTGGACGACACCGGTCTATAAAAATGTGAGAACCCATTTGGATTCCACGACGATCCCGTTGCCGCTCTAACCGAGCTCCACATGAATCTGGCCATGTTACATCTAAAGAGTATGTGATCACGGTCTTCATGCTCACCGCACCAGATGCAATTGCCATCACCCGGGCCTCTTTCTCTTTTGCACCTGGTCGCCACTAGTGATACGATTATGCGCCACTTGCCAAAGGAAGATTTTTATTTTCGCCGGGATCCAAGCTCTCCAAATCCCAGACCTCTTTATATAGAGATCCAGTGGAGAAGAGGCCAGATGGTTCCAAGCGCCATGCCACTTCGTCCTTTCCTTGTCCGGCTGGTGCCCTTGTAATCTATTGTGGAGGTCCACGCACTCCGCACTTTCCACCACCCCTAATGGCCGTCTAAACTGGGGTGCCCACTGCACAAGCCTACATACATTTGCCTCTTTAGCATGTTGATGAGAAGCAATGGCAAATAGCATTGGGAATGTCAATGATAACCAGTCCTCCCCACGTCGAATATCGGTCCAAAAACAAGCAGTCTTACCATCATGAATGGTAAATTTGGTCCCCGGTTGTAGTAGAGGTTGTACTTTTCTAATATCCCTCGCAAATTGAGACATTTGATGTTTCGTTTAAAGTCCACTCCACCCTTACCAAGTATTTGGCAGTAAGAGCCTGTTCGGCAACTCTCCACTCCTCCAGATTCTCAACTCTACTCCTCACTCCTTAACTCCCAACTCTATTAGCACATTTCTGAATCTTGAAATACGTTCGGTTGTCAACTCCACTCCTGAACTGAATTATGCATAGATTGCTGGGAGTAGCCTGACGATAACAAGCACTTGAGGCGCTGGTTTCGCTGAGAGATAAAGGAGCCCATTGGTGCAGTAGCAGTGGGAATCATTGGAGGCATGTGCGTCGGGAGGCGGAGGTGCGTCTGTGTGGCGAGGGTGGTGGAGTGGTGACCGGAGGCGTCGATATGTTAGTGTGAGCCTATCAGCAGTCGCCACTGCTGATGCGGAGCCGCGAGCAGATTCGGCAACGGCGGTTAATCGGCAGAGGGACGCGTCCATACACCGGAGGGGATTCGATCGAGCTTGCGCAACAGCGGCGGGAGGCCGACGGCCAGTGTTCTCTGTGAGTGCTGGAAAAGGGGAATTGGGTCGAGCTGGTAAGGTCCTTCGGGATCGATCAGGTGGAGCGGAGCCTCGATTTGGCAACTCTGAAGAAATAAACTACAGACTGCTCCGCTCTGCTCTGGCTGCTCCGTGTAGTTGATCCGTTCGGCGCGGCTCCGCCCGCTCTAGGAGCAGAGTTGCGGAGGGAAGTGAATCCGAACAGGCTCTAAATATTGTTAGACTGTATATACGTAGTCTTGTATAGGCCTTGTATTGTACCTCTTGGTACATCTATATAATGAGATAGCCACACCCCGTTTTAGGGTGTCGAGCCAGTTTCCCAAACCCTATGTTCTAACATGATATCAGATTAGGTTACGATGTCTTCCGCTGCACCACCTCCCGCTGCCGCCGCGCCGATCTCGACCGCCGCCGCCGCCGCGCCGGCCCACGCCCCGATGTCTCCCTTCATGGCCTCCCGCCCCCTCGCGACGACGTACGGTGTCGTGCCGCCGCCGCCCACTTCCCCGCAGGCTTTGGGGTCTCCGGACGCTCCAATCATCCCGACCGAGCCCGCGGCGCTGCCGGCCCCTGGCGGCCCTCCTTCGCCGAGTCCGCACCCGTGGTGCGGTGCTCCTGCGCCATCCTATGGTGCGCCCCCGCTGCCGTCATCCTTCTGGCCGGGGTCGGCCTATGCTGCGCCGCCACCGCAACCCTACACGGGGGTGCCGCATCCGCCGCCACCGCACCACTACTACCAGGCGCCGCCGCCGTCCTATGGGGGCGCGGCCTCCTCGCTGTATGGTGCCCCTGCAGCGCCCGGCCAAGGTGCTTCGGCTGCTGCGGGTGCTGGCCCCTACGCCGCGTCGGGCACCTACGGTCCTCCTGCAGCGCCCGGGCACAGCGCTTTGGCTGCCGCCTCTGCCGGGTCCTACTCCTCCCCTGGCGCCTATGCGATGGTCCCTCGTCCAGAGATGGCCCTGTCCATGGATCCCTATGCCCCACTGACGCAGGCGTACACTTCTCAAACCGCGGCGCCGCCGCCGTTTTATTTCTCGCAGCTACTGCCGGTGAAGCTCGCGCCGGACAACTACCTGTCATGGCGTGCTCAGGTCTTGCCTCTACTCTGCAGCCGCTACTTGGAGGGCTACATCGACGGATCCATCCCGTGTCCACCCTCTCATCATTCGGCATATCACCGTGGGTGGCGCAGGATCAGGCTATTCTCTCCGCTATCAAGTCTTCGCTCACCCCGAGTGTTTCGTCGATGGTCATCTTCGCCGCTACGTCCAGGGAGGCATGGGCAGCCCTCCACACTAGTTTCGCCTCTCAGTATCAGGTGCGTGCGCACTCTATACGCACCGAGCTGGGTGAGACCAAGCTTGGCAATCTCAGCATCACGGAGTACTTCAACAAGATGACGAGCCTCGCCGACACCTTGGCCTTTGTTGGTCAGCCGCTTCAGGACGAGGACTTCACCACTTTTTTGCTTAACGGGCTTGATGATGATTATGACAATCTCATTGAGAATGTCCATGGTCGAGAGGATACGCTCCCGCGTTGTGAGCTCTATGCGTGCCTCCTTGGGCGTGAGCAGCGCATCAAGGCGCGTCGTGTTTCCCCCAGCTTCGCCTCCGCCAACACCGCCACACGCGGCAAACCTCAGAAGCCAGCCGCATCAGGTGGCAAACCACCGGCTTCCTCGTCCCAGGCCTCGCGGGGCAACGCGCCGACCATCACTGGAGGGAGTCGCCCAATTGCTTGATGTTCTAGTTGCGGTGCTCCTCAGGCTTGTCAGCTTTGTGGCATCGATCGTCACCTCGCCTATCGCTGCCACAGACGCTACAAGCAAGACTTCCTTGGCCTTGGTAACAATGGAAAAGGGAATGATAAGCAGGCTGCAGCTGTTGTGATGGGGCACAAGCACGGGCGCACCCAGTCCTACTCTCTTGATCTGACGTGGTATATGGATACAGGAGCCACGAATCATCTCACCAGCGAGATGGGCAGGCTCTCCACTCAGGAACCATATCGTGGACATGATCAGGTGCACACCGCCAACGGAGCAGGTATGCGCATCTCCCATGTTGGTCAGGCATCACTTCTTGCACACAATTTTCGCAAACTGCATCTTTCCAATGTCCTTCGAGTTCCCTCTGCTACGCGTAGTTTGTTGTCTATTCCTCAACTTACTCGTGATAACAATGTCCTTGCTGAGTTTCACCATTTTCGTTTCTTTATCAAGGATTGGGACACGAGGGCCATTCTGCTTAGTGGTCGTCTTTGCCATGGCTTATATGCACTTGACGCACCACCTGCATCTCCTAAGCCGTCTTCTCCTCAGGTGTTCAGTGGTGTTCGTGTGTCGCCTACGCACTGGCATGCGTGCCTTGGTCACCCTGCTGCTCCTATAGTTAGTCATGTGTTGCATCGCCATGAACTACCAGTTGTATCCAATAAAAGTGCTGAAACTATCTGTGATGCCTGTCAGCAGGGCAAGAGTCACCAACTACCTTTTTCAGAGTCTAGTCGTGTTGTGAAACATCCTCTTGAGCTTGTGTTTTCTGATGTATGGGGTCATGCCCAAACGTCTGTTAGTGGTCACAACTATTATGTCAATTTCATTGATGCTTACAGTCGGTTTACTTGGCTATATCTTATCAAGCGTAAATCTGATGTGTTTGATGTTTTTATTCAGTTCCAAGCACATGTTGAGCGTCTCCTTAAGCACAAAATTATTCATGTTCAATCCGACTAGGGGTGAATATCACAACCTCAACTCGTTTTTCAACAAGCTTGGGATCTCGCATCGCGTATCTTGTCCTCATACACATCGGCAAAATGGCACCGCTGAACGTAAGCATCGTCATCTTGTAGAGACTGGACTTACTTTACTAGCTCATGCCTCCGTCCCGTTTCGGTTCTGGAGTGATGCTTTTTCCACCACCTGTTTCTTGATAAATAGGCTTCCCTCACGACTACTGAAAATGAAAACCCCTCTTGAACTCTTGCTCAATGATATCCCAGACTACACGTTTCTCAAAGTGTTTGGGTGCGCGTGTTGGCCACACTTGCGGCCGTACAACAAGCGTAAGTTAGAGTTTCGGTCTAAGAAGTGTGTCTTTCTTGGGTACAGTTCTCTCCATAAAGGGTACAAGTGTCTTCATGTTCCCACCAATCGTGTCTACATTTCTCGTGACGTTGTGTTTAATGAGAATGTGTTCCCATTTCGTGCTCTTCCGAACCACTCTACCATTAGTTTACCACCTGTGCACTCCGCTACACCTTCGCCTAATCAATTTGTGGATGTTGCAAATGCTCCTGTGTTGCTTCCTAACCATGCTGCAGGTATTGGACGTGGTGCCCGTCTTGAACTCCTGGATGATGAGGCTATGAACAACACTCATGATGGTCATGATGATCCGGTGCATGGCCCATGCATGGCGGGTCGTGCCCGCCAGCCCGATGCATCCACAGCCGACCCGCGGGCGTCGGCAGCGCCCGCCTCGCCCGCGCCGCCGCCAGGCTCGCCCGCCCCGTCGCCCGGCTCGCCTGGCTTGCCCACCACGCCGCAGGCATCGCCCTTGCCTGGCCCAGCGGCAGGTGGCCCAACAACCGCTGGCCCAGCGGCCACGGCAGCTACACCGGCCAGCCCCGCCTCGGCCACCTCGGATCCTCGCGAGCCGGCCTTGTCGTCAGCTGGGCTCGGCAGCCCCGTCTCGGCCACGTCATCCAGCGCTGAGTCTGATGACTCTGGCTCCTCCAGCCCCGGATCGGTCTCACCTTCGTCTCCTGTGGCAAGCCCGGTGTTGCCGGCGCCGCCTGTTGTGGTCTCTCATCGACCACACACACGCAGCCGGTCTGGTGTTTTTTGCCCCAAGGAACGCACAGACGGGACTGTGGCGTGGCTTGCCGCATGTGTTGCTCATGCTGCTGCGGATCCGACGGCTGAGCCGCGTCATTTTCAGGCCGCATTGGGTATCCCTCACTGGCGTGCTGCGATGGAGCAGGAATTTCAGGCTTTGCTGAAAAATGGCACTTGGCAACTTGTTCCTCCGGTTTCTGGTCTCAACATCATTGAGACCATGTGGGTGTTTAAAGTAAAACGACATGCAGATGGTTCGATTGAGCGCTATAAGGCACGGCTGGTTGCCAAGGGTTTCAAGCAGAGGTATGGTCTTGATTATGAAGACACGTTCAGTCCAGTTGTCAAGCCTACTACTATTCGTATACTGTTGTCTCTTGCTGTTACTCGTGGTTGGTCTCTTCGTCAGCTTGACGTACAAAATGCCTTCCTCCATGGAGTTCTTGGGGAAGAGGTTTATATGCGTCAACCACCAGGCTTTGTTGATCCTACACGTCCGCATCATCTCTGTCGTCTGGTCAAGGCGTTGTATGGACTTAAACAGGCGCCTCGTGTGTGGCATGCACGCCTTGGTTCTGTTCTCCGGGCTCTTGGGTTTATTCCCTCCACTGCTGACACATCACTGTTCCTCCTTCAGCGTCCTGAGGTGACGATGTATCTATTGGTTTATGTTGATGATATCATCCTTGTCAGTTCTTCTGATGCTGCTGCTGATCGCCTTGTGTCCGCATTGAGTGAGGAGTTTGCTGTCAAGGACTTGGGTGCTCTTCATTACTTCCTTGGTTTGGAGGTATCACGGTCCTCTACTGGGTTGACTCTGACTCAGAAAAAGTATTCTATGGATTTGTTGCGCCGTGCTGGGATGCTCAAATGCAAACATGCTATCACTCTGGTGTCTGTGACTGATCGGTTGTCTGCCCTTGATGGAGATCTTCTTTCTGCTGATGACGCCACTGAGTATCGCAGTCTTGTTGGTGGTCTGCAATATCTCACTATCACCAGGCCTGATGTCTCTTATGCAGTCAACCGTGTGTGCCAGTACCTTCATGCACCTCGTACCACTCATCTCTCGGCAGTTAAGCGCATCTTGTGATATGTCTCTTCCACTGCTTCGTACGGTCTGCTTCTTCATTCTGCACCGTCTTGTGAACTTTCGGCTTTCTCTGATGCGGATTGGGCTGAAAGTCCTGATGATCGGCGATCCACCGGGGGGGTATGCAGTGTTCTTTGGTCCTAACTTGATCGCCTGGAATGCTCGCAAGCAAGCCACCGTGTCTTGTAGCAGTACTGAAGCTGAGTATAAAGCAGTTGCTGATGCTACCGCTGAGATCATATGGGTACAGTCCTTATTGCGGGAGTTGAGAATCTCTCCAGGTCATCCTCCAGTTCTGTGGTGTGATAACATTGGTGCTACATATCTTTCATCTAATCCGGTGTTTCATGCTAGGACGAAACACATTGAGGTTGACTATCATTTTGTTTGGGAACGTGTTGCACAGAGACTACTTTGTATCAAGTTCATCTTCTCAAAAGATCAACTTGCTGACATCTTCACGAAGCCTCTTCCACAACCACAGTTTGTAGGCTGTAGGCGCAATCTTAACTTACTTTGTACTTCAGGCTATAGTTAAGATTGAGGGACGGTGTTAGACTGTATATACGTAGTCTTGTATAGGCCTTGTATTGTACCTCTTGGTACATCTATATAATGAGATAGCCACACCCCGTTTTAGGGTGTCAAGCCAGTTTCCTAAACCCTATGTTCTAACAAATATATCTAACCAAAGGCCTTCCTGTCCAGTTAATATCTTCCACGCTCACTTTGTCTTGAGACACCAATTCATGACTTTGGTGTTGAGCACCCCAACCACCCACCTCTTTGGGTTGACATATATTCTCCCAGCTTACCATATGGTATCGCTGCTTCCCGTTCTCCTTCTCTCAGAAGAAGCTAGACCGAACCTTCTTAATTTTGTGGTGGATCCCATCCTGAAGAAGGTAGAAGCCTATTACGAACAATGGAATGTTCGTAAGACAGTCGTTTATGAGTAGCAGCCGTCCCCCAGAGGACGATTGGGTGATTCGCGTCATTATTTGAATCATCTCATCAGTTTCTATATGCATGGAGTCATTAGAGAAGGCTTTGACTAGTCTAACCAACAAGTAGATGTGGCACTGTCTCCTGATCCGCTGAACCTCCTGTCAAGCACATATGCGCATGCGACAAGCATTTACTCTGCATCATTCTGATTAAAAAGCGATACAATCGCACGGACAATTTCTCATGCATGCAATAATTTGGAAAGCAGGACATGAACAATTGTCGGGCGATTAAGGACCCACAACATGACAGGTTCTCAGCAAAAAAAGAATCATGTAACTGTCAGTAAACCAACGCCCAACAAGTGGCTATCTCTCTCCGAAATTCGCACTCGGATTGTACTGCATATCCATCTTATTTTATGCGCTCATAATGATAGGATATTCGAGAAATAACTAGCACAGACTCACAGCTGATCGATTGACCAGTCTCGCTTGTGGTCCATGCCTTGCATCATCTTTGTTTTGGACGGAGTTTCGATCGTGGCGTACGTACGGATCTGTCTCAAACGCATGCATGGCTGATGTATAGTGCATTACAATTTTTTACTAATGCGTGCTTTTTGTTTCGAAAAAGAAGGATGAATAATGCATGTTCGAAAAAAGAAAAGGAATGATCGAGCACTAATATAGATATTACATACCAGAAACAGTAGCAAGAGAGAAGGGCAAACACGATTCTAACACATCTCAGTGGAGTGCTTACTGCGGAGTTTTTTCGAAAAGTGGAGGACGGAGTGTAGCAAGAAGCTACATATGTTACGAAAAGAGAAAATAATTTAGAAAAACAAGGAGTAGTTTCGTAGAAAAAATGTCCACCGAGAGGCTGTAGCTCGTCTTCCGATTAATCACAGTGTAGAACAAGTTGCACTGATCATAGACGATAGTGCTATGCGTACGATAAAATTCGTCCAATGACTGTGATTAGACTCAGTATGGCAGCATCACCTAAGGCCTTGTTCGTTCCATGTTAAATGAGAGGGATTGACAAGTATTGGCAGGGATTAAATCTCATCTAGTTCAAATTCCTCCGAAATCCCCTCCATTTCACTTCAATCCACTTGGGGAGTGGCTTAACCAAACAAGGCCTAAGTGATCTCATCCACCACCCATCAGGCCCCCATCAGCCTCAGCGCTGTACATTCATTGTAGCACAACTGCCGGTACATACGTACCTTTCACCTGCATGCAACTTCTGAGAGCAGCGGGTGAAAAAAAAGGTATAAACCTAGCTATTTACTTGCTGTAAAAAGAACTACTCCCTCCGTCCGATAATATAAAACGTTTTTGGAGTTAAAAGTAAACTGCAAAAACGTCTTAAATTACGCAACAAAGGTAGTAGCTAACTATTTCACTCATCGTCGTACGCAGCCGTGTTCGTAGTAAACTTCTCTTAGTTTTGTTGCACTACTGTGGCTAAGATCATATGCATATCTTGCATAGGAGCACTTCTTCAGTTGACAGGTCATACTCCAAAATTAAACATTAATGCGTCATATATAGTACATGTGCAACTATTTCACTAGTAAGAGTGTAGCATCATGATCAATGTTGCCCAACAGCCACCAATAGTACCATACTATTACTGGTCCCATCTGATAACAGAGAGATGCACACATTTGGAAGCAACTAAAAGGGTTGAAGATATTCAAACAAAAGGACGACTTTTCAAAGGAAATATTGGTAGCCAATTCTCCTGATCCACCCAATCATTGTACCCTAACCGCTTACAAGTGTTTTGCATGTACCATGCAGGTGGTGGGGTTTTAATTTCATCCACACATCAGCCTACACAAATGGAAAGTTCAAGGTAACCTTTTATCGGCAAGATAGCTAGATCAGACATGACTACGGACCACTGGGATAGCTGTCAATGGACATGATAGATAGAGAAAAATGCGCAATTAATAGTAATGCTGACATAAATATACTTATTTTCAAGTATAACATGTTTAGGGGGCAGAAGTTCTTTAAAAACTCATCTATTTTCAAGTAATGTTCATTCACTTAATAGTATAAATTATTGTTGTTTATGTGTATAACCGGACGTGGAGGTGATATTGTCATTAGTAAATGTCACTTTAAAATGAATGCAAACATTTTCCATTAAGTGTAAATTTCATTAAGTGTCACGTATATAACCGCATGAAGGTGATGCTACATATTCACTAGTAGAAAAAGGACCTTCAGTCCCGGTTCATAAGGGCCTTTAGTCCCGGTTCTGGAACCGGGACTAAAGGGTCGGTACTAATGCCTCTCCCTTTAGTCCCGGTTCAATCCAGAACCGGGACTAAAGGGCGCAGCCACGTGGAGCTCCACCTTTAGTCCCGGTTGGTAACACCAACCGGGACTAAAGGAAATTTTATAAAAAAAATTTGAAAATATTTTTGATTTTTTTTATTTTCAAATTTCTGAATTATTTTAACCTCTAGTCTGTAATCACCATCCCTCATCACTTCTCAATTTATCCTCTAATCACCCCTCATCATTCCAAATCATCTAACTTCCCGAACGGTCACCCATCCTCCCACTCCCCCAGCCTGAGCATGCTTAACTTCCGGGTTCTATTCTCCCTCGCTCCAAGTCTGCATTTGTTGTTTTCCTGACAATACTAAGATGTCAATCCTATTAACCTTCAGGAATTTTGCTTGAGCGTGAAGTGACACATTTCATAGTTTTATTTTGAAACTATTGTTTTAAAAAACAATAATTATTTAGTAACACTAATATTTCTTGAATAATTAGTTCGACCATTGTTTGACCACAGTTTGACCAGATTTGACCAAAATTGAAATAACTGAAATAATTATTTAGTAACACTAATATTCTAGAATAATTAGTTTGACCATTGTTTGACCACAGTTTGCCCACTGTTTGAATTTTTTTCGATTTTTTTCACTCTAGATCTTAAAAGCCCCGTAACTTTTTTTCTATTAGGTTTTTGAGGATTTTGAAAGTGTTTAACGGGGTTCCCACTATTAAATTCGGATGTAACTTTTCGAGTAGATGATTTTTCATATAAAAAACTTTTTCATCCGAGTTAGTATGCAAAAGTTATGCCCATTTTTACAAATTTTAGATAGATTTTGCAAATAAAGTCAAAATTCACATTTGCAAATTTTCCCAACAACTAGACCACATATCACATGGGAAACTTATTTTCTTTTATTCTTTTGACATTTCCATCATTTTCTTTTATTTTTTTTAAAACTGAAAAGGCGATCCGGGGGGGGTAGAGTTTGAAAATGGGACCTTTAGTACCGGTTCGTGGCACGAACCGGGACTAAAGGTCTCAACCCCATTAGTACCGGTTCGTGCCTCAAACCGGGACTAAAGGTCTAATCTTTAGTCCCGGTTTGAGGCACGAACCAGGACCAATGGTTGTGGGCCAAGAGCGAGGCTCATTGGTCCCGGTTCATCCCACCAATCGGGACCAATGGCCCACGTGGCCCGGCCGGCCCCCTGGGCTCACGAACCGGGACCAATGCCCCCATTGATCCCGATTCTGGACTGAACCGGGACTAATGGGCTGACCCGGCCTGAACCAAAGCCCTGTTTTCTACTAGTGATTGTTTTTCTTTTGTATTTTTTCTAGTCCTTGCATTAATTTTAGTTCATGAGTTAACCCATAGACCTTGCACGCACACATTATCTTGTTTGCTTATACCCTAGACATTTGAGATCTGTATACAAATATCAAAAGAAAGACATGGATTATAGTTTCATTTTGTACGAGATATGATCACCCATCATGTTCATATTTGTAAGAGGCATGAAATATAAAATCAGAGCTATAGTTCATATTAAATAGGTTTAGAAATTTAGTTTTCAGAATTAAATTTCCTGTAGTTCAAGATTCAAGTTAGATCGAACACAACAATCCAGTGTTTAAGATAGACCGTTTAATTTTCCGGTTTTATATATTTTGTGAACCGTGATGCTACTGAGTTACTATTATATTTACGCGCTTGCTCCAGTACAAGATATTTTAAAGTCGTTGTACCAAGAAAATGAGGTAGTTGTAGGATAACGCACAGACAAATACGTAGTAAAAATCGGCAAACAATCCATGTGAGACAAGGAGAGGCTGGTGTGATAACAAAGTCGATATATTCTTTAACAGCAACAGCAAAATAAAAAAGACAACAAAAAATCAACACATGTATCTTCGACTTTCTTTCCCTCCACAGAAGCATGTTTTTTTGCAAGTTGGTAGATTTTGTATCATCCAAGTTGGTCAGTACCTGCCACATGCGGCGGTACGACATGAATCATCTTTCTAAATGTCGATGAATATGGATGCGGACACGAGTTCTGAAAGAGAGAGAATTCCTTTGGTTAATCATGCACCGCGGTTTTATGCGGAAGCATTTCATACCGGCGTTAGGCTAGGCTGGGACGGAGTTTCATATTTGTCGTCTCCTCACATGGACAAGCAGCCGCGCGCGCGGCCATTCATGGTGTTCTGCGCGGTAGGCCCCGGGCCGTCTCCAATCGTACGGACATGAGCGGGCCCTACCACTTTACAGGCCGTCCATTGGATGCTGGACGCCCTCAGATATGTTCCTGTGCGTGCGTGATGGAGCTGCGCCTAGCAGCTTGGACTCTTTCGAGGGCCGATCTCCACCGTCCGTGTCCCCGTCGACGGGTGTAAACGGCGCAAAGGACATCCCAGACCCCACCACTGCTGGGGAGCTATACAAATGGAGGTGGTGGCGAGAGACTGGGACTGGGGGTGGGAGGTGAGGTGCCCCTCGCTCGCTCGCTTTCTCCTCCTCCCCCACCATGGATGGAAAATAAAAGGATTTCAGCTTTAGTCATGTCACCTCTCACCTCTCACTCAACAGTGTCTCCCGTCTTCCCCCCTCTTTCACCTAAAAGCCCTAAACAGTGCCGCACCTCTGTATATGTCCTCTCCCCCCCTCTCTCTCTACGTCCCTCCATCTCTCACTCACTTCGCAGATCCCCCCTTTTTTAGGCCAAACA